>NC_135435.1:3047500-3242500 GCF_051991255.1 Vanacampus margaritifer
AAAATTTTTATTTGGTCAGGCAAGTCAAGTTCTTCCAAGCAAAACATGTTATCGTTACATATAACAACTAATAACACATCATGAGATCATTTCGTCCTTTCCAGAGTAACTAAGTAATCTCTTGATTTACCATCATCATTCCTGTTGAAATACATATGACCTTCTTTTTCCAAAACATACATGATGTGAAACATTCAGTTGTGCGTAAGTTCACTTGTATGTGATGAATTTTTTTCTTCTTTTTTTTCCCAGCTCAGTATTGTTCATTCGGTAATCTTACCGATTGGACATGTCATCATCATTGCTCTCTCTCTTTTTTTTCTTTTTTTTGTATGTGCGTGAGTATGTGCATGTGCGGGTGTGTGTGTGCGTGTGAGTGTGTACTCATTAATTCATTCAGAATCTTTCACCAACCCCAGAAACATCTAAATTCCACCAAATTAGGGAGACCAAGACCAAAGGAAAGACTGAGAAAAGGAAGGAAGGATAGATGAAGCCGAGTGAGATCCACAGACATCAGCCTCCACCGATTCAACGACCAGAGGGAGAAGCAGATTGTGTTTGAATTTCGATAGATGCTGGTGTGATGGCTCTGGCATGCATGAAAACCTCCACCAAAGAGGGGAGCCGTCGACCCCGGCCAGGACAGAGCAAGCTCAACCCCCCAGAGCCCCAAAGGCCACGGCAGCGCCAACGCACAATCCCCGGGCCCCGCAGGGGCCACAGGCCGGAGAGCAAACCCAGGAGCGCTCCCCACCCCAACACGGCCCGGCAGGCACCCCACCGGCCCACAGCCCCCGCTACCCCCATGACCTCCCCACTCACACCCGCCACCCACCACAACCCAGCTCCACCCGCCACCAGGCCCCCAAACCCCCAGACACAGCACTGGGAGACGGGCGGCACCCCCGAACCCCGGTCGTCACGCCAGCGTACCTAGTGAAAGCTAACCCTGTTACTGAGTTCGCCAGCTCGCCGACTGGCGAACTCTACCCCTACACCGTGGATGTGACCCCGCCCAGTGTTTATACAAGTGTGTGTGTGGTGCATTAAAATTGGGAGCAGGTGAGATGGAGCAGGGGGAAATTATATCTCCCCGCTCCGATCCACCTGCTTCCCAGACGTGTATGTGGTGCATTAAAAAAAAATGGGGGGGGGGGCGTGGTGGCGCGGCGGGGACACAGATGGGGGACCGCAGCACTGCTTAATACTGCGGTCTGCCCCAACAGATGGCTCCCCACACCGACACACCCGCCACCCTCAGTTGTGGGGTATATAATGAATTTCTTATATGAAATGTGTAAGATTGCTTTGTGGGTTATAGGTGTTTCATGTGAGGGCAGTTCCAATCACCACTTGAAGGCACTCTGGTCACGTGTAACCTCCAAGACGGCTGGAATGTACTGACCATGATTCCAACGGACCGTGTTGTTTATGGCTTTTACAAGAGTTTGCAGACTGACTCGGCAGGGGTGGAGATGGAGCTTTCCGATAAAATACTTTGGTGCCATAAACTCGTGGTTCTGGCTGGTGAAAAAGAAACATTCACATCCTGGTGACATGGCCTGTGGTTGACTTCAAAAGAGTGTAATCTCTTTTGGACTGTCTCTAGTTTAGGTAGGAAGGGGGAGAGCGGAGACATCTCCCCCTACCCTAGGTTGACTAGGCGCATATTTCCAAGAGTGTTATGTTAAGGGAAGGGGGAAAAAAGGGTGACTGCTCTATAATTGTTGTGTGTATATATATATATATATATATATATATATATATATATATATATATATATATATATATATATATATATCGAACGATGATGTAGACTCACTCGTGTCTGCATAAACAACATTGTGTAAGTAATGTAAAGGAAATGCTGCCTAAGAATGTCCTCTCTTCAATCTGGTAGCTGTTGCTGGAGGCGGGAACTGATGTGGAGGGTAGAGTCCTGTTGGATGGGAGGTAGAGCTTTTCTGAGACACCGCTACAGCTTGCTGCTGTTGCAGGTACGACATTTAATGAAAGACTCCATTACCTAAAACAGGATATTACTGTTCTGCTCATTAATACTTGTGCAGTGACATTGATAGTGAAAATAGCAAACATAATGCTTGAGATGATATAATTTTTGATGCTAAAAAAAAAATGTCCAATGTAGGGCTGTCACACAAATCTTTTTAGAATTGATTACCCTATCGATTACTCAGGTAATTCCCCTTTGGACATTTTTTTTTCCTCGAGGAAATGTCTAACAGTTATAAAGACAACCCTACACATCTTACTTGACACAATCACAAGTACCTATTGTGTCCATTAATGGCTGCTCCGCTTTGAGGACTTATTTAAAAAAGAAAAAAGAACAAGATCCATCTGCGACTGCCACGCTTGCCTGCTCTTTATTTATTTTTCATACACATTTTACACAATAATCACTTCACTTTACACTCGTACTCAATCATGTCATGTAGATGCGCTTTGGAGCAAGCAATGCTAAAATAAAATTAGCTAGAGAAGCTTTAACCCACACAAATCTTACATTTAATTCGACATGATTTAGTAAAAAAAATAAATCTTGCTTTACTCCCCATTAAGTAGTGATTAGACCTGGGACAAATTGTGATGAGGCTTCAGCCGGTTGAGTGCAAGCTTACTCAAAAAGCACTGACGTGAAGCTGTACTATGTAAGAGGCACAGCATGGACACTCACACAAGCGTCATTTGTGAAAACACCATCACACCATAGTGAGCATTTTGACTTCTAACTAGCAATTATGGTAAGGGTATATTATAGTGTTGTTCCGATACCGGTATCAGTAGAGGCCCTGATACTGCATTAAAACAGTGGTATCGACATCGGCAAGTACTAAGTAACATGCCGATACCATTATTTCTGACGCTAATATAGAACTTTGGATGCAGCATCTTGTGTCTTGCTTGTGCACAACATTCACTGATGTGTGACACGTTCACTGCATGCAGAACCAAGAAATCCTATTGGCCCTTGAATGCTTTGAACCAATGGCAGAGCAGCTTTTTCATGTAAAAAACAAAAACCTTTATATCGGTACAGTATCGGCTTTGGCCATCGGTATCGGAACTACACTAGTATATTACATTAACTAATGAGTAAACAAAATAACAAATTTGATCCTATCTTACCCATTGTAGTGCAGTCGTGGCCAGCTGGCAACCCGGCCACCGCCTCGTTTGTGTGTACATTCCCGTACTGTTGCCAACTTCCCAATAAGGAAAGTAGCTATTGGCGGTCTTAAAGGGGATGTATCGCCCTATTTCAAGCCCACAGTTAACTATAGGGATATAATGATTAAATCTTACCTTTGACACTATGGCATTGTCTTTGTTATAAAATATTAGGTATTTTGCTGGCTATTTTTCGAATGCGGAAGTAAAACGCCCGGTTCAGTAAAACCCCGCCTCTCCCCGCGCTCCTCTTGTCCTAAGCCGGCTGCTGCGCGCACCGCTCACAAAACTCTGGAGCGCTGCGTTCCAGCACTCCTTGCCCTTGTAGTACAAGCGTGTCTTCCTTAAATGTGGAAATGAGATGGACGATCAATTCTTTAGTAAATATTTGAAACAAAACAGCTCTTTGTCGCAAGAAATCGTAGTGGAGGAGGAGGGGAGGAGGAAAAAAAACAAACAAACCCTGAATTCGACACAAACCCGGGACCTTCTTTCTGCTCACCAGGTGAGCGTGCTAACCACTTCACCATTTGTTCAGTTAGGTTCAACAGCGCAGAAAATTTACTTGTAGTTTACACAAGTGTCAGCGACGGAACCTTTCTGGGAATTTAAGACGGCCAATTGTCATTGCACTTTGTCATTGCAAATGTGAAGGATAATTGATTGCTTTGAATTCATTTGGACAGAACATTTACTGATAAAGGCTACTTTTTTTAACCACTAAAAAAGTGGGCTGTGTTTAGTCCGCATAGAAGGTGCGGGGGTGGGTCTGCACCTGAAGACATCATAGAGTGAGCACCCGCTCGTTTTGTCAGGTTGGGAGGGGCTGGTGTTTGGAGAGCAGAATGACCTAGACGAGTACATACTGTAAGCAACATCTTTTCACAATAGCGACAACTTCACTTTAATACATAGGTGTCAAACTCGGGTCCTCGAGGGCCGGAGTCCTGCGGGTTTTGGATGTTTCCCTTCTCCAACACAGCTGATATATGATCAGCTCATCAGCAAGCTCTGCCTGATAACGATTCTGCTGATTGGAATCAGCTTGTGTTGGAAGAGGGAAACCTCCAAAACCTACAGGACTGCGGCCCTCGAGGACCGGAGTTTGACACCTATGCTTAATTACACATGTACAAATTATGTATTTACCATATATTTCAAAGATATTTAAAATAAAAATAGAACTAATACAAAATATAACAAAAGAATATTGCATACAAGTTGCCTGCAAAGCAATGATGTAAGATCCAGCATGTATCATTGAGCAACAGAGTGACACAGTAACGACGCAGTTGCCAACACAGTATCAATAAAGTTTGCCTAATGTGCCGACACTTGGCTTCATGAGGCCTCACTTACCCATCACTAGACTCTAGCTTCCATTTGCAGTCAAGACATGAAGATTAATTTTTGTGCATCATCAAATCCCCATGGACATTTGTTGCCAAAAGAGTGCATGCCGTAGCAACATGGAAAGGGCCAATCGTTGATTTTGGGGAAACGTTGATTCTGGGCATCGCAAATAGTCTTTAAAATTATGAATTATATTTTTGATGCACACATTTTTGTGTCGATCAATTTTTGTAGTGGACTTAGCCGACTATTTTTCCCAGCACTCATTTAATGTCTCGTTAAAGTAATCAGTTTTGGCCTAGCCTACCAAACATTGATTGTTATATCTATCTACGAGATTGTGAATTTACTGCTCACCCATGGAGCAGATCCTTTGCTTAAAGTGCATCATGGTAGCTCTTTAACATCCCCACTATATGAAGACATGAACTGCTTTAGCTGTGCAGCTGCACATGGACACCAGTAAGACATTTATATATATTTTATTTTTACCCTCATATCAAAATGGACATGCGTACTATTTAATTCCTACTGTCACATGGCTTCCACCTGAAACTAACAGTAATTACAGCTGATGTCTGATGCATCAGTGCAAAAATCAATTGTCTGGTTTTGTCTAGAAACGTTTTGAGAAGACTGCTGCTCCAACCACAGCAAAGGAAGGAGGACATCCTTTCCCTGGAGGAGATCCTGGCCGAAAGAGTGGAGGAAAAAACATTCCAATGCTCTCTCCTGCTTCCGACTGCTCAAATGCCATCCCAAAACTTTGTAAGGCCAGGATGAAAGCCCTTCAGCAAGCAGCATACTATAGTGCTGAGCATGGTTACCTAGACATTACCATGGAGCTGCGTGAGATGGGTGAGCACATGAAGCCAACTTTGGTAGGCTAAGACTCAAAAGCCTCTGATATGTTTACTTCCTGTAAATTTACTTTCACTCATTTGTCGTACATGTTAAGGTAAATAAAACATCTGAGTACACCTCTAGACAATGAACTCTAAAATAGTTTCTCAATCCAAAATTAAATGTGTCTGTAAAGTGCCTATGGTGCTGTCATCAGATTCACTAGGTCATCATGAAAATGCAGCAGAATACATCCATCCATCCATTTCCTGAAACGCCTATTCCTCACAAGGGTCACGGGTGCTGGAACCTATTCCAGCTGGCTTTGGACAGTAGGCGGGGTGCACCCTAAACCGGTTGCCAGGGCACACATAGACAAACAACCAAACACACTCATAATCACACCTAGGGACAATTTAGACACACAGTAAAAAATTAATAAATCGTAAAACACCTGTAATTTTCCGGCAGCTGGGTCACCAGAAAAATACTGTGAAATAACAA
This sequence comes from Vanacampus margaritifer, assembly GCF_051991255.1. NCBI lineage: Eukaryota > Metazoa > Chordata > Actinopteri > Syngnathiformes > Syngnathidae > Vanacampus > Vanacampus margaritifer. Next base: position 3,053,396 of record NC_135435.1, read on the forward strand.
AAAATTACTTTCTCGTAAAAACTATTTTTTTCCATAATTAAAGCACAGTTTTTAACTGTAATTTTAACAAGATTGTATGTAATATAACAGTACTGTATATGACCAAAAAATAAATGTGATTAATCTTTCAAAACATGGGCAAGAACTGTTGAAAAACGACATATTGGGTTTAAAATAAATAACAGTTTGCTATTAAGGTAATTCATTTATATAGCATTTTTTCCCCCTTACGAGGCTCTCAAACCGCTTTACATTTTGACTCACACAGCATTAGGAGTTCAGTATTTTGCTCAAGGATACTTCAACATGTTCACCAAGGGGATTAAACCCACAACCTCCGGCATACCAGACAACCACTCTACTACTGATCCACGCAGCCACTGGTGATTATAATTTTAGATCTCATGAAATGTATACTTGGTAGTGCTGATACCTCAGCAGAGGCAGCACCCGTAAGTCCAATTGTTTGCTTTGTGTATTTTCACCCTCTCAAGCTTTCTCCTTGACCTATATCTTCTTTGATGTCCTTTTAAAATAAATGTTAATACAATAAATGCTGGCATTTATTGCTACCATGCTCTAGGACATTACAGAAATTGTAGTTATTTTCACTTTAAAAAAAGGTCAATTGACAAAGAAATCATGAATTTTTACTGTTAATTTCTCAGTAAATATAAAAGTTTTTTTTAAATTGAATTTGACATTTTATTCCATTAAATAGCAGACAAATATTTGTGAAATGACTGAATCTGTGAATGTATTATTTCTATTTATTTTTTTGTAAAAACAGAAATATTGTGTGTTTATACAGTTACAGTGATTTCATGTTAGTTTACATTTGGCATGTAAAATCAGAGTTTATTTTTGTAAATTAAATGATATTTTTTGAAACTATAAAATAAAAAGTAAAATTCAATTAGTTTTTATTATTATTTTTTAACTCTTTGACTGCCAAAAACGTTAAATAACGTTTAGTAAAATCCTACGGAGGAGCGGGAGGAGCGGCAAAGACGTTAAAAGACGTTCACCAAGTTTTTTTTTTTTTTTTTTTGGGAAACGGGTGGAGGAAAGCCTTGGCCAGCTGTGCTGAAAGTATCAAGCAGATCTAGTTAGTATAATGACTATTTTTGGCCCCTAGATGGCAGCGATGACTCTCTTTGAAGATCGGGTAGGCGTCAGGACGTCGTGAGGCGGAGCTAGAGTGCTGAGGGGACAATGGCTGAGAAAGTGAAAATGGCGACCAGTGGCAAGCAGCTCATGCTTGATCGTTTTTTTCAAAGAAGAGAAGCATCAACCAGTGCTAAAGAGCACATTGATGACGACGATGATAATGATGGTGACTCCGAGGTTGACGCCGAAGTTGGAAGCGTTGACGCGGCGGCTATGATCACGTCATAAAGCCTCACCGGCTAGCGATGCTAACGCCGGAAAACGTGGAGCACAACCGAGCACTTCTGCACAGGCGGACGTTCAATCGGATGACAAAGAGTGCCCCGAGTCCAATGCATATTCATCGGAGGAGTGGGTACAGTCTGATCACGGAGAAGACACTGGTTATGGACTACGATGCCACCATGAATGGAGTGGATAAGATGGATAAGAACATCTCTTACCACCCGGTATAGGAACTGAAGGACATGAAGAAGCCAGACGTAACACAACCGTAATGTCACCGTATCATGATCCTGAGAGTAGACTTGATGGCAACATGGCCAAACACACACTGCAGTATATACTTGCTATTCCCCGGAGAAAAAAAAGCCAGCAAAAAAGTGTAGCATCTGGAATCGCAGTGAAACTAATCTGTTGTGCAAATCCTGCTGCGTCCCCTTGCATGCATTGGAGTGTTACAAAAAGAAAAACTGTATTTGAAACATCCACACAATTGTAAATAGGACCACGGTTGCACACATTTGTAAATAGTTTGCCAAATTGTTTTGTCAAATTGTTACACTGTTGAATGTAAATAAACGTATTTTGCTATCAAAAAAAACTTTTTCATTGTTGGTGGTAGTGTTTTACAGAAGTAAAGCACTGTTTAGGTGTTTGTGGCATCATTCATGGAAAAAAAAAGGTGTCAAATTCACTGGAGTGCATGAAATAATATCGTTTCACAAAAAGCTTGATTTCTCCGTATTTTGTTTCAAAACAGAGCATTTGGGTAATCCAACGTAATCCATGGACCAGGGGGAGAGCGCCTCTCTTCGGGGCTTGATGCCTGTTGGCGGGGCTTCATGGACCAGGGGGAGAGCGCCTCTCTTCGGGGCTTGATGCCTGTTGGCGGGGCTCCATGGACCAGGGGGAGAGCACCTCTCTTCGGGGCTTGTCGCTGGCCGTCGGCGGGGCTCCATGGACCAGGGGGAGAGCGCCATGGACCAGGGGGAGAGTGCCTCTTTTCGTGGCTTGTCGCTGGCCGTTGGCGGGGCTCCATGGACCAGGGGGAGAGCGCCATGGACCAGGGGGAGAGCGCCTCTCTTCGGGGCTTGATGCCTGTTGGCGGGGCTCCATGGACCAGGGGGAGAGCGCCTGTCTTCGGGGCTTGTTGCTGGCTGTTGGCGGGGCTCGAGCGCCTCTCTTTGGGGCTTGATGCTAGCTGTTGGCGGGGCTCCACAGACCAGGGGGAGAGCGCGGGTCTGCATGCGAAGGGGCATTCGCAGTGAGACAAAACTGTGGTGTAAATCTTGCAGTGTCCCCTTGCACGCAGGCGAGTGTTACACTGTTTACCACACAAAAGTAAAATTGATGTAGTTCAAACATCCACACAATTGTAAATAATCACACATGCAGTTGTACACCTTTGTAAATAGTTTGTCAAATTGTTACTGTTTTCTATGTAAATAAGCTGTTCTTTTGCTATAAAAAAATACTTTTTCATTGTTGGTGGTACTGTTTTATAGAAGTAAAGCACTATTTAGGTGTTTGTGGCATCATTCATGGACAAAAAGAAGTGTAGAATTCACTAGAGTGCATGAAATAACATGTTTCAAAACAGAGAATTTCGGTGAAAGTTACCATTTTCTATTGTTGATTACTGAAGAACGGAATAAGGTAGAAACAAACTTTTTTTTTCTGATGAAAGATGAGAATCTTTCATTTGGTAGTATGTGTGTTTCCATAGTCCAAACACAACATTTTCTGTGGACTTTGAAAGATCACTCAAAATGCTTAAATCGGCTGGCAGTGGGGACAACCCGTTTCTGAAAACGTCTGGCAGTGAAAGAGTTAACAGACACACTAGAGCCGCCGCTCCTCCAACACAAACCTTTTTCCATTTCTCTCATAAATACCACCAGACATACAGTTGAAGACATTAAGGAAAAAAATAAAATAAAAAATATACATTCTCGCAACACTTTTCATCTACTCCCCTTTTTCCTTTTAATTTTAACAGTTACTTCTTAACCATCTCCTGCTTTACTTTTCTACAGTTTTGTCTGACTTTTCTCCCTCTTGGACACAACCTATATGTCCCCCGTACTTCTTTGTCTAACAACTGTCGTTTCTTCACACATGCTAGCTCTACCTCTTTCATCAAAGATACCAAACAAACAGCGGTCGATAACGAAGGAAACCATCCTTCCTCACAACAAGTTCTGACCATGGCTTGGAAGAACACGTAGGTCAAACCATTCAGTATTGCGGTCAAATTCACCCTCCATTTCTATATTATTTACTTACTCTCTTATTTATTATTATATTCAATTCTTATAAATTTGTATTAATTCAGTGACGTCTCACTTGTGGTACCACAGTTCAATAGGTTAGATTTAGTCAAAAACGTTGCTCATTACCCCTCCAAGAAATAAAATAATAATAACAAACAAACATGCAATGCCTCAGAAATGCAAGGGCTTACTATTCCTCAGATTCCAAAACGGAACGGAAATGCCATGTGTTTTCGTCGAATAAATATGTCCGGATCTCTCGATTCCTTCACAGTGGCCGAAGCTTCAACTTCTTATCTCAAAAACGCTTGACTTAATCCAAACATAAGCATTCGCTCCTCAATTTAGTAACAAAGATGCTTGACAAATCCCAAACGAAAGCACCCGAGCCTCAATTTAATTACAAAGATGCGTGACAAATCCCAAACAAAAGCACCCGAGCCTTAATTTAGTAACAAACCACTGCTTCAACCTGTACCCTCATATCTCTTATTTCTCTTTACTCAGCTGCGCACAATCCAACGTAATGTCACTTCCGTAAACAAAGACCTAGGTCCCCACGATACAAAACTGCCTTGTATAGTTCAATGTCTTAGTAAAATCCAAAATCAAGGACTTTGTGTCTCTGAAATTTCGTAACGGAACGAAACAATCTTGTATTTTAAACTTTACTAATATTTGTTAACGCAGATTCAGGTACAATTTAGTCAAAATTTAGATGACGTGAAAACAGGTTTCAGAGTTCACAACAGGCAGGAATTCAGTACGAGGATAAATGCCCTCCTACCGTACAATTAATTTGGCGCCAGAAGTCCTGTCAGTTGAAAAAAACCCTCAACCAGCAACGTCGGGAGTCACCATTTGTTGGAAAACGATCCTTATGTTTTCCGCGTGCTCGTAATGTTGTTTTCAGAATCAGACTTGAAATCGGTGAATCAGGTTCCATCGAAGGATTTATTTCAGAAATTTCTGAGACACAGCCAAGATACACTCAATCAGTGTAATTTCCGTCGGTGTGTGTGGCTCCTCCCACTCGCAGTCGCCATTATACTCCCAGCATTCCAAAAAGCCCCTCCCCTTCCGCAGGAAACAGCCCCCAAGCCCCCTCCCCTTGCTCTTCCTCCAAATCCTCAGCCGCGCCCCTCGGCAGGAAACAGCCCCCAGCCCTTAACTAAGACAAACATCATTCAATACAAATGGCCAGATGGTCGATTGATATGTAAACACAACAAGCCAGACTTCCTGGCTCCAGCCCAATTGCTGGTTGATTGCGTGAGATAAGAGGCAGGAAGAATCTTCAAACATTTGGTCACATTATTACACTCATCAATCTTTACTGAGTAAGTTAAAACAGTTATGACTAAAATCAAAACAGTTATAATTAAATTGAAACAAAATGTCAACAACATCTACCGCAACTGCAAGGTACAAAAAACCCTATCAACCTTAGCAATTTGCAGAAGTCTTTTATCGAGAATAGCTCTTATTGAGTGGGTCATTCTTCATAGAGGCTACACTCAGTAAACAATAATTACTGTTTACAAAAACAAACACCATGCAATTAGGATTTGGAGGTAAAGGGGAAGATGGTGAGTGACAAAAGAGATAGATTGTTAACATCTATGTATGTATGAATTAGTATATTTGTCTCGTCACCATCAATATATGAATGGATGTGTGCGTGCGTGTTTGCAGCTGTACAGATCAGCTGATCTGTGCAGGCTTTGCGAAGGATGCTTCCTAGATAACATGGAACAGCTACTGGGCAGAGAGGACTTCCATCGCTCGTTGCTCTGTGGGAGTGGTCAAGAGCCCTTTTGTACAAGGAGGGGAAAGTGGTCTGGACCAGAATCAGCCTCGCCTCCTGAAGGATCTGGCACTGATGAACAGACTTTACATTCTCCATACTTGTCACGATTCGGAGTGGAGGACCCAAATGCAGGAGAACCTCGGCAGGGATGCATGTTATACTGAAAACGATTTATTTACAGAAACCACTAACAGGTGTACTGGGTGAACAAAACCAACAAAAATATGAAAAGGCCAAAAATCAAAGTAACATCAAAACACCAGTGGTGACAGCGACAATTATCCAACCAAGACTGAACAAAACCAGGGAACTAAATACAAGCCAACTGACGAGACAACGAGAGACACCTGGACAAGACACAAGTGGCTGGGGGTGATGATTGGATGACACAAGGGAAGAGGATGACGAGTACAGGTGCAAACAAAACCTCACAAGTCAGACAGGACACCAATCATAACAATACTACTTGTCGAGACTAGAATGAGAATCACGTTCTTGAACATACAATATATAGTAAGACGGAAGAAACAAACAGGTGAAGAACCATTTTACTCCAAAATATATTAAATATTAGAGGCTTTGTGTAACTTTTACAATAGTTTAAAATAAATGTTAGTATAAGTAATACATATTAGTTGTGAAACTTGATGAAACTAACCAGAACCTGTGTTGTCTAACACGTTCCATTCGATGTACAACCATTGATTTGCTATCATCATCAAGAAGCTGATATTAAAGTGTCAATGCAATTTCTGTCAGACAAGTAGCAAACACAGCATCCATCCATCCATTCACTTACCAGTTGACCTTATACATATACATATACTGACGTCACGGGATCGCGAGTCCGCCCCTTATGTTGGGTCAACTTTACAGCTGACTAAGCTGTGTTTGTATTGTGTTTACACCGAATGTTCTTTTGTTATTGACGAATGTCACTCCCAGCTTCTTCTTACGTTACTTGTGTAAGCAAGACGCATGCGGAAGATTTCGCTCAACACTCTTTGCAGCGCTACATGTTGAAACGTTTGGTTAGTGGAATCGATTGGCTTACAAACATTTGCCGATACTGCCCGGACCAGACTAATGGCAACGGGTGCTCTAAGGTAGGGTGGCTCTCAAAACACGGACATTCTTGCGTCTTTTGTACTTTCGGCTTTTATTGTTTGCTATGTGCATTTATCAATTGTGAATTTGAGGTGAAAAATCTTGGTTTATTTTTAAACCAAGTCAGCTAGTTTCCCGACCGCGCTAGACACGCTAGCATGTTACAACAAAAACGACAACAACATTGTTGATTCATTACTTATTTTCATACACTTTAACAACAATTTCAAATTTTGCGCTGCTGGGAAAGGAAAATGAGAGACCTTAAGGAGGGTATTTGGAAAGATCTCAAAATCGAACATCTTGACCACCAGATCTATTTTCAGAGAGAGCTAGCCACGGCTAGCAGCTCACATGTATCATGATCGCATTATGGTAAAAGCATTTTTACCATCTTACAATGACACTTACCTTAATCAAAATGGTCAGAACACACTTTGGTAGACTTTGTCGGTTGGAAATCCTTTCGATGTATTTTGCAATTCCGGACACTTCTTTGTCGTTCCCATTCGACATTCCATGGACCGGCACACAATGTGGGGCAAATAACCCAGCATGTGAATACTATCTAGAAGTTTCATTTCACATCTTTGTTCGCCCAATTTTGCAACCGTGAACGGCACACATGTGCTGCACAAGCGGTTCGTGGAAATCCGGAATGATGAATCAAATAACTTGTAATAAGCAACACGAGCGTTCCTCTTGCTTGCGTTGTCTCGCTCGACTCGCTGGCCGCAATTGCTTGCCACACAATTGTTTGACCTAACAAATGGCTGCGGGGTCGATAGGTGGGGGTTGGTGACGTCATGTGAATACTATGTAAAGGATCAGGTGGTGGCTACAGCCTATCCTGTTTGACTTTCAGCAAAGACAAGGGTGCATCCCGGACTTGTCAAGTCGTCACCAGTCAATTGTAGAAAAATTATAGTCCATGTTGGTCCATGTTATGCTGTTCCGTCTTTTGGAAAAAACAAAAAATAAAAGCAATCCATCCATTTTCTGTACTGCTTATCGTCACTAGGGTTGTGGGTGTGTTGAAACCTATTCAAGGAGACTTTGGGCAAAGATACAATTGAGAGGCAAAACAAACATTCACACTCACATTCACACCTACGTAAATAATTGGAATACCCAGAGAAAAAACACACAGGCACGGGGGAGAACATGGAAACGCCACACAGGAAGGTTTTCAACCAGACACCCCGGAACTGTGAAGCAGAACCACTCGGTTATCCTGAGATAAAAGTAGAGCAAAAGAAGAAAGTTTTGATTGAGCTCTATTAATATTACTTATTTTTTATAGATTGGGAAGAGTATGTGCCTTTGAGTATTTTTATGTTACCTGTGTGTTTGCATTTGTGCGTGAATATTTGTTATTTGATGGAATATCACTTCTGGTTGTCGCTAATTTCCTGTTTGCATGTCAAGGAGATTTTCCATTGACTTTAGCATTAGCGCTGGCAATGTTTTTAGTAGGAAGCATGTCTTTTATTTAAATATACAATATGTGTAAGTCTTTTTGTTGTGTGTTTAATTTAACAGTAAAGTCAAGCTCGATTGTCATTACACATTTTAACGCCTTTAGACCCGCATTTTTTCAGCTGGGCAATTGTTTTTTTTTTAATTTATTATACTGATTTTGACTCTTTTCCCACATAAGTACAACATGGAAACATTTTTCGGGGTTATCTCATGGTTTTTTTTTGTTATAGTGGACGCCAGGATAGTATGGCTGTAACGTGTTATTAACTTACCAAGCTTATATGTAACATTTTTAACATGAACGTCATGCAAATCAACTTGCAATTGTGATTGGTTAGCTAGGATCCAGAGGCGTAGCTTGCCATTAGGCAAACCAGGCAATTGCTTGGGGCCTCCTAGTCAGAGGGGCGGCCAGAGGGCCAACAGATTTCACACAAACCGCATATCTTATTCTTTTACATTAGGAGTGCCAAGGTGCAATGGCAATTGATCGTCTCAAATTCCCTATAGGGGCCCCGCGAGCCAAACCCGCCCCTCCCCCACTTGTTGCTCATCAGAGTCACAGCGTGTGTGCGCTAGTGTAAACAAAATAGGGTGACAGGAGATACTCCGACAAGACTGATAGCACGAAGAGGAGCAATCTATCTGGGAGTGAAACGACAGAACGACAGAAAAAGAGGGAGAAGAGAAAAAAAAGAAAACAAGACAGTGGTGACTGTAAGCAAGAGTTGTTTATGACTGTCTGTGTTAGGAGAGACTTTCAGGGATGGCTTTAATTTCAATCGAGTACAAAGTGAGATCACTGAATCGTGAACATAAAGCCTAATAACAGTTTTTGCACAAGCCAAATCAAGGAAGCATGTTTAACATGAAGTAACTTGTAAAATTGTGCACATTTTTAAAATTATAAAATACAACTTGACACCAGTCTCCACAAATGTATGCATTATTATGAAATTTATTACTGCTAAATTTTGATGTGGACTGCTGCGTTGCGACTGGTATTCCCCCAGTAAAGGCTTTCCAAGTAAGGGGCGGTCATTAATCGCGTGTTAAAAAAATTGGTGGCACTAAAGGAACTTTAAATTAACACACTAATTTTGACACCCCTACTATAAACATGTTTACAAAAGTTAAGCACGAAACAAAACATATTGCACAAGCCACATGAAAATGCTTTATTTTGAATGACTTGTCATTTTCCCTTGTAAACCAATTCCTTAAGTAGTTTTATGAGACCGGTGCAGTCTCTCTGCTGTTATATAAGAACACATTTAAAAAAAATATATATATTGTTTGAAATGTATTTTCCTCTTAATCTTAACAGCATGTCTCTATGAGGTAAAATAAAGTAAGGATTACAATTTTAAAAATCACTGTAAATATGCAGCTGGACAAGAATCATAGCCGAATGTGTGAATTGACATGTCCACTGTCAATCTGTTGTAACAAAAGTACACCCAAGCTCCAAAGTTAACAGATTTATTTCCTTTAGCACTGAAGTTGTTCACAGTAACATCACAAGGGAATACATTGCCAGTGGTGAGCCTGCTCAGTTGTTACGCTCTGAGTCCATTTTGTGTGCTCTGGATTCCCAATGTAGAAAAAGAGGAAAGCGAACAATGAAAGATATTGCTTTAAACTTCTCTCTGTTAGCCAACAGCCACGCAGCTGAGTGTGACCTGGTCACCAGCGAGGTCCCACATGGAGAGAGACACCAGTAAGGAAGATGAATTGCGTGGTAATGGTATGCACATCAACAAAAATAAGGCTTGAAAGTCAGGGGGAAAATATGAATAAATAGAACAAAACTACATTAACAACATAAGTTGATAGAGAAAAGGGAACAGGAGAACAAGTCCTACAACAACATGCAAAGAAAAGACAAATGCTGAACATGCAAACAACCTTAGGAGATCAAATCTATGTCGGAATCCTCCTGGTCGTCTTATTTACAGGATGAGAGCTTGGTGAGATCTGAGTCATCATACACACTGACAATTAGCAACAAAGGCATTGTTCCTTTCAAAAAGCTACGTCTACATTCTTAAATTGCGACAAATCATTTCCCCTCAACATATATTACAAGATTTCTTTCACATAAAGACAGACAACGAATAAACTCCCACAAAAGATCTTTGTGACCAAATAACTTAAACATGGCAAAAGCAAATAACTTGACCAAAAAATGGTTCCTACATATTTCATATCAATAAGAGAGAATAAATTAAGTACAAAAATAGACACAGTGGTTCATTCTTGTCTTAGTCCTGCAGTAGATAATAATTTAAAAAACAACAACAACGTTTAAAAACATGGGCTTAAAGGTTGTGATCAACTCATTAAAAGTGCAAAGAAAAATGAGATGCATTGTCAGTGAGGCCTGGTCACACCCGGTCAAAGCAAACAAACAATGCATTACAATTTCCTATTCATTGCCAAAAGTGAGTGTAAAATAATACTTAAATAAATGCCAAATGGTAATTAGTTCAATAGTCTTGTTTTGAATTACTCATTTAAAAAAATCCAAGTTAAAAAATACTATAGAAGGGATGCAAAACCACATATATAAATCAGCTGGTAAATTGTAATGCAAATGCTGTGATATCTGCTTATATACAGTTGATTTTCAAATGCACAAAAAACTGTCAAATGAAACCTCAAATATAATCTTTGTAATGATGAATTGGAGATAATGACTCATTTTAAGATTCAGTGTTTCATTGTTATTGTTTAACTAATTCAACCACAAAAACGTGTAAATACATTTTTAATACTTTGTCCTTCACTATTTTTTTTATGCAAGAGCATAAAGAAGGTGTTGATGCAGCTTCTGACGTGAAGAGGTGGCTTAAAGCAACAATAGTTATTACAAAAAACAGCCAGCAGGTGGCAGCAGAGTATAAGAGATGAGCCAGGGCCATGTTGCAACAAGATCTTTTTGACAGTGTTTTCAACAGAAATGTGAATAATAATGGAAATTATCTATATGCTAATGCTGCAAAATGGAAACAGATATAAATATACTTTTTTTCTGATGAAAGAAGAGACTCTACTCTATATCTATCTACTATCTACTATAGCAATACAACAGAAAAAATGGTCAAAATCCAGTAAACAGCCGAAGCGAAAGTTGCTTCAGTGAAAATGGCTGTGAGCGAATGAGTTAAGAGTTCCTGGTGTGACCAGACCTTTACTACTGACAATAAGTCACAACAAGAGTTTATATAGCTACAAAACAACATTTAGTCTGTACAACAGAAGATCATTCATTGATGTCCGCACCCCCGACCCCACATACTACTGTACGTTTGGGCCGCTTTTGAAACAAATGACCCCAAAGCTTCAAAATCCTGTCATCCACAAAAAAATAGAACTGAATGAAGAATATAGTTGTCCATCGGTTAGGGTTAGGGTAGGTTTGTTTCCTTGCTCCTTCCCCTACAAATGTGTGCAAGCCATTACATCCCACGTTTTTTTTAATGGAGGACCAAAACTGCCCAAATTAAAAACAAATGAATGAATAAAAGTGAAAATAAAAATGGATGTAAAAAATATAAATAAATATATTAAAATAAATATAAATGGAAATAAAAACAACTCATTTATTTCAATCAATTATCAATTTATTTCATGCTGCAGTCAGGTCTAAATGTTATTCAAATGAAGGGGCGGTCCTAAGCGTCTTGGGTTGGGCTCTGCCTTGTTGAATAACATTTCGTCCCACAGAGCATCTGCAGCATGAAATAAACAAATAAGTGAGAGCTGAGTGTTTGTATTTAGTTATTGCAATTTAATTATATTTATATTTTTATATTTATTTTTACTTTATTTATTTTTGTATATATATTTTTTGTTGTTTTTATTTCCATTTATATTAATTTTTTTGTATTTAATTTTTGAATTATGTTTTTTATATCCGTTTTATTTTTACCTTTTTCATTTATTTATTTATTTATTTATTCAGTCATTTATTTATTTCTAATTTAGGCAGTTTTGGTCCTCCATATGTTTTGTGCACAAATGTGTGTTTTTATGTACATGTGGGAGGAACTGAAGCAAAAATAAGGTAGAAGATGTGTGCAAATGAACAAACATCACTGTCTTAAGGCTATTTCTTGTTTTTTGTCTTCTTTTTCTTACAACTCTTCCAGGAAGAGTTTGGTTAGGGTGAAATGGACTGACAAAGGGCTTTGAAGACAGGGAGGTGGGGCAAAGTGAGGGAGGGTGTTCAGTCTTTTCTGCAGACGCTCGTGGTGACGGCAAGCAGGCCGGCCGCTGTAGGCCGTTCTCAAGGAGCCGTCGAAGTTAAGAGTTATTGTGGATGATCCCTGGTGGCAGAGACAAGTCAAGCTATCAAACATGGGAGGACCACACAAAGCCAGTGAACACCCCCTGGGACGGATTGTGACCGAAGGCCAAGCCAACAAAGCTCCAGTGCGTTTGCTACAAATGAAAGAAATAGCCATTCTCATGATGCTGTATAAAATCCATAGGCAAAGAAGAAGTAGTTGAGTTGTGTGTCCCATCTAAAGGGCAACAAAAGCAGATCTCCATCTTGTTTCATGACCTTTTTCATCTAGACATACATGCACAGCTACCGCTCCTTAAGGTTGTTCTTGTGTCCTGTTGCTCGTGGCCATCTTTGTTTTGTCTTTGCCAGCGGAGCTTTTCGAGTCATTGGGCGGGGGCAGGTGGGGCTTGTTGCCCGGAGCATGCTTGGCGGGGGGGCTAGACTCGACAGGAGCAGCGGGGGAGGGGGACGCTTGGGTGTTCTTGTCGTCTGAAAAAAGCTGTTTAATTACGTCAAAGAAGTTACTCAACGGGCTGCCTACACAGATGGATAAAGAACAGAAAAAAACAGAGAGAGAGAGAATAAAACAGCAGATGAGCAATGGGCTTAACATGAGGAGAGGGATGAGAGGAAGACTGGAGCTGGAAAAAATGAGACTTTGCTTTCTTTGTGATCACACAACATCCGCTTTGACTTGAAGCATCCTTACTTCTGTCTTTCCTGGTTATGGAATTCAACTAGTTACTCTGCCACTAGTACGTTTGACTTGAAGATTTGAAACTTCTCTATAACAAACAAATGACTAACTCTGCTCAATTTGGACATTTTCACTCAGGGGTGGGTGTACTCACTTTTATTGCCACGTGTGTAGCTGTTAATGGCTGTATTTTGAGGCAACAATACATTTACACTGCTATCTTTATAAGCTATACTCAGACTAGCCTGGAAATCCAGACTCACTCGCGGCTTTGATGTACTATTCATCCACGCACATGGTAATGTGATTGTGTGTAATATGTAAGTTTATTTTTCATACTATTTTAATTTTTCATTGCTTGACAATGAAGCTCTATTTAGTACTTCAATGCTAATATTCTGTCATCATTCACCTGATAAGACACGTCACAACTGCCAATTTGACAGCTTCCGAGCAAGGCGGTAGTCGTCGCCGAAACTAGTCAAGGTAAAGCACAACCTTTTTTTGTTTTAAAAAAGAAAACCACAGGATGATATGTCATCATTTAGCTAGCGGTTTGATTTACAGGCCTGGCCGCTCCACCAGGTTTGATAGTGCCAATATTTTTGGTTTAATCTCCCAGCCAATCCACCACCGGCGCAACGAAACAAATTCTGATTAGTTAGTAAATAATTTCACCATCTGCGTGTGGTTTGTGAATGAGACGCTGTGTGTTTGCTCCATTTTTAACGGTTAGCACCGTGCAAAAAACGCACAATTCTTTCGTGGATTATTTACATACATAGACCTACGCATTTATTTCATGCTATTTTTAAGAAAGCACGCAGGGATCCTATTGCTCAAAAACTTGACGTGGTCGAGTCAATCAGTTTTGGTGTTCGCACCCAAAAATGAGTTAAAAACAGCTGTCAGACCTAACTCAACAAAAATTTAGTTCCCCAGTGTTATTGTACATGCAAGCCACAAGCAAATATGCTAATACGGTATGTCCTTTTCTCAGTCACTTGCTGGTTTCATCTGTTTACTATCTGTAAGGTCACAAAAATGTAGTTTAGTGTCAAAACTGATTGGTTCATTAATCAGTTGGATCAGTTTGAGGTCAAGCATGTTGAGAACGGTACACCAAACAATAAGGGGGCTAATAACATAGAGATGACTTAAGGTGTCCCAGTTTGAAAGTACAGAAGTGAAGACACTGGAAAATACAGAGCAGAGAGTTGTAATGTGTAAACACTAGTGAGGGATGCGTGAGTGTCAAATTGATAGCCATGTTTGCATCAGTCTCATTTTCTTCTGCTGAGATGAAGAGCTAATTGGCACCGTGGAAGACAACTCATGACAGTGGCCAACAAGAACCACACAACCCTTTCGTTTCTACAGCCCATTTGGACATTTTTCATTTCAAGAGTAATATATTTACTCATCTAAGAGTAAATATAGCCATCTGGAGCTCATGGACACTAATATGTGAATGTCCAGGCCTTTACTGAGACCACCGCTTGGTGCTTTGTTTGTTTGTCTTGTTGCCTTCAACTTTGTCTCCACAAATTGGTTGATACCTGGCACTGAAAAATGTTTCTTTGCAACAGGCTTCAAGAAAGTGACACTTTTGTTGGCTTGGGAAAAATATACTGTGTTCCTATGACCATTTTTCAAACTTTGACTTCTCCCACTTTTAGGGGTGTCAGGCGAGTCAGTTTTAAATTGACAGTAAAATTTACAATAAAATATTTTCTTTTAATAAGTTTTCATACTCTTGTTAACAAAAGTGGAATTTTTTTTAACTAATAGAAATATGGCTGCATCGATTAGTCATTGATACATTAATTTTATAATAATTCATAACATTACGTTAAAATTAAAAAGTTGTACTGTACTGTAAAAAAAAAACAAGTGTGATATTAATTTGTTTTGTCATTTTTCTGCCACCAAATGGCATAATTGCATTTGTAAGACGTTGGTGACAGCTCAGTGCATTTTTCTTTTCATATTAAGAGCTATCTAATCTTTAACATGAAATGCACATTTTTAAAATTGTAAAATAAAACTTGACCCCAGTGTCCACAATTATATGCGTTGTTATTAAATGTATTACTGCTAAATGTTGACGTGGATGTGTCTGCTGCGGTCATTAATCGTGCGTTAAAAAAAAATTGTGGCGTTAAAGAAACTCAAAATTAGCGCACTAATTTTGACACCCCTACTCTTACACTTAAAGTAGAGAGTATCAATTTGTGTTGAAAAGGGCGAAACAAATAAAGTAAAATGAAGCGAGAGTGAGGACTGAATGTGTGTTGTTTGCCAAGGGCCGACATAACAGCTTTTAGAAAATTGCAGTTGTTTGTTTTGATCATGTTCCTCTCTCATAGATAAAGAAATTAGTAGACTTCAGGTCTTAATCCCTCCCTCCACTCTGCACCAACTGTAGCTGAAATCTCATATTTTGAATTTATTCATTGTCATTCTTATTGTTAATACATTTATTTTGTTTTATGTTCTATTCTATTAATAGTATTTTGTTACAGCTGCAGTTGAGTTGAGTTGCATTTTGTACACCATTCTATCAAGCATGTCATAGATCTGTCTTTCATTGTAGAAAAGTCTTCCAGAGCTCCTGTTAGCTCTCCATCTTACTTCCATCACAACAACACCCATCCATTAAGACAAAGGCAGTTGGTAAGTGCAGTAACAGTCAAGAGAGGACAAAACATGCATCAGTATAGCCGACTGCCGACAAATAAATAAATGCACTTTTATGCTAAAGGGTTAGTCTCTCTATCTTGTCACCCTGTTGTTGTCATTAATAACTTACCATACTTGCACTCCAAAAACAGAGTAACTTGCATTCATGATACATCAGGTTTTGCTGTGGCAAATTTTTCAAATGGAAAGCTGATAAGGAAGGGTTGTACAACACACCACAATTTCACGATTGCCATGCAAGGTTTGCACAGGTACACATTGACTAGCAGACACACTAACACAATCTTTCTATTTACTTGAAATTTAAGTCAAGTTGAAATTTAATTATTTATGAATGGCAAATACAGGTCCAGAAAGTAAAAACCCTGCCACAGTTGGGCTCAGGTGCTAACTAGCTCCCAAGCTAGCTACCACGGTGCTTGTTTACCTGCTAGAGAGCTAGCATCATTGGCTAAAGCCAAACTGGAAGGGTTTTTACTTTCTGGACCTGGATTTGCCACCCCTGATTAATATGATTTTAATGTATTTGCAGGCTTCATTCCATTTCCACCTCTTTAGCCAGTGAACTGCTTCAAACTAAATCAGCTGCATCCTGTCCTGTTAACTACCAAGTAGCCATCATAAATTTGACCTCCATTCCAAATAAACTAGCCTGTTGTCAACTGTAACCCCAGTCAAACTAATAAGTGAGCCTGCTACACACACTTTCAGATTTACACGTTAGTGCAAACAGGGTGTGCTGGTCACTGCCTCTAGCATGTTGCCAGTGCGAGTTAATTAAAACCAGAGGTTGGGTACTGTATTTTGCTCAGGTGGTCATTCTGGGTCTTACCACGCTTGACGGGTTGGCTTGGACAAGGCGCCGAGCATTGACTGCCATCTGAGAGCAGAGGTCAGTGTCAATACAGCTACTGGTGCTACATAATACGGTTTCCTGTTAAGTCATTCAAAACCAAAAATGTATAAATATGTTTTTTATAATTTGCCCTTCAGTCCCAAAAACGTATTTATGTTTTTTTTGTTTTTTTACATTTTTTATGCCAGAGCATAGAAGGCTTTGCGTCAGCTTCTTACCCGAAGAGGTGGTTTAAAGCAATGATAGTTATTACAAAAACGGCCAGCAGGTGGCAACAGAGTATAAGAGATCAGCCAGGGCCATGTTGCAATACAAGCTATTTTTTGCCAGCGTTTTCAACAGATTTGTGAATAATGATGAAACTTAGCTATCTTTTAATGCCAATTTCTGTAAAATGGAAACAGATACAAATATATTTTTTCCCCTGAAGATAGAAGAGACTCTAATCTTTCTATTGGTAGGTTCCATGTTTTTATAGCAATAGAACACATTATTCTGTGGCCCTTGCAAAATCCGTCAAAAGAGCGAAGGAGGTTGCTTCAGTGAAAATGGCTGGGAGTGAATGAGTTAAAAGGAATTGAATGGATTGAAATATTCATCACAGGCATGTGATCTCACATTACAGTATTAAAGATGCTGTTATTAAAATATTATATCGTATGGCAGGCAAGACACCCAGAGCCATCCACACAGTTTGGCACAGATGCACCAGCCCATGCTAATGTTTAGTGTGCCAAATTTCATATGAAAAAAGCTCTGTGTTAGCGTTTAATTGAACATGCAAGTTCATATTTTTATCCAAATGAGATCAGAGAGAAGCTGTTAATAATAATAATGATAATAAGCAAGTGTGCATTAACGCTAGACTAATATGTGAGATTCTACATCCACAAGACATGGTTGTGGCCTGAATTTGTGCATACAATTGTTAATAAAAGTTAATCACTGGCAATAGCTTGGCACACATGTGATGATGCACAGTGGAACATTTTTGACAGTCAGCATTTTTTTAAACCATTCATTTTATATTGTAATATGCTGTAATTAGCTATTGTCCCTAACTTTCCCCTTGTAATTAATTAGTTTATATTATTATAAGTAATTTCATTTGAATATATACAACTGTATGGGGGCCATAAATCTAGATTCTATTGATTACTAAAAAAAATTAAATGTACAGTTCAACAAACTTTAAAATGGACCACTGACACATTAGATTGTCTTCTACATGTCTTTTGAATATTCTCTGTTTCTGATTCTTGAAATTTGTAAAAAATTATGAAAATGTTTCATTTTAGGACCTTATTAGTTGTTGTCTACAAGTAAAACATGCGCTCTGATGGTAGCAATGTATGCAAGACACAGACAGCAGTGCAATTGTAACATGTGGCTGGGTTGTTATTGTGCTTCACCACCATTATCATCTCAATCACCACAGAACAGGGAGAATGCTAAAGCATCACACTAAAACACAGAACGGGTAGTCACACATTTGATCTTTCTTTTGAAATGTCCGTCTGTCTATAGGCAGCCCAAAACACCCTGTCCAATCAAAATATGATGGTATACCATTATTTCCGATTCTAGTGTTGAGGTTCTTTATGTACACAATCAGCAAATTGATAACCTGCCTTAAAAAGTTAAAATAGGAAAATTTCAATTCAAAGCCAATCATCAAAAAGTGGCTTTTTTAAATCGCTGTGTGTTTCTTCTCAAGAGGGATGAATTATAGTAGGGATATATGATCGTTTACATCTTTAGAGCCATTTGTGTGTGTTGCAGGTCATGGTATGCTGGTGAGTACATGCATGTTGGGAAGCTGTGAGCAAAAGCAGTGTTCTAAGCCGAGCTTAGTGGCCTGTGATCAGCGCCAGGATGCCGAGTGAGGCAGTAGGGAGCTGTGAAGGAACGGTTTGGGGGATAAAGGAGTAGTCGGGTATGGGTGGTGGGTTTGATTTCTTACCAGAGATCTGGGGCTGGATGCCCGGCTGGTCATTGGAGCTGAGCAATTGGGCCTGAATAATTTCCACCACACGCTTGAAACGTCGGCTGGGACCTGATGGTTCAGCAAAAATATTGTTATAACACTTAAGACGTCATTAAAGACATCCAAGGAGGAAATCATGACACCCTTGATTTCCATCAAGCCAGACTGGATTGGGATGTGATCTGAGTGTTGTATTGCTTTCAAGCAAGCATCCCTATCTAAATCATGGGTTAAAGCAAAAAAAAAGAAAACTTAATTTGACTGAAAAAAATTTTATTCTTAAAATGACTGCGGTCAAATTTTGCAGTGCAGTGAGGCGCAGTATCTATTTATAAATGGTCATATTATGCTATGGGTTGGGAGTAGGGGTGTTAGAGAAAATCGATTGGGCAATATATCGTGATATAAACAAATCTTACAGTGTACATGTACAAGTTTACTGATTAGTATTTTCTAAATTTGAGTAAAAAAAAAATTGCAATAATCAATTTATAGATTCGTATTGGGATTAATCGGTATCGAATCGAATCATGACCTATGAATTGTGATACTAATCGAATCGTAAGGTACTAGGCAATTCACACCCCTAGTTGGGAGCGTTACGTTTTAAATGTGTTTTGAGTTTCTAGTTGCCTGTTACAAAATGTAGTTAGTAGTAATGTAATCCATAATAGTATACCATAATAGTAAAGTAATGCAACTTGAGTAATATTCATGACTTTTGGATTAATCAAATTCCAAATATGATAATGAGGACAAACTAAAAATAAGTAGCACTACAATACAGCGGACCCCTGGTATTTGCATAGGATACATAGGGAATGCAAATTGAGAAAATCCCTGCATAGCCATCCATCGAAATGCATATTTTTATACTGTATACAGTAGACGGACAGACCGACAAACCGACGGACGGACAGACAGACGGACAGACAGAGGGAGAGAGAGAAAGAGAGAGAGAGAGATAGATAGATAGATAGATAGATAGATAGATAGATAGATAGATAGATAGATGAGGAAAGCGCGCCCTCTGTTGGCTAAAGGCAATACTCATGAATACAAGTTCACCAGGAACTCCTAAACCGCCTGTAAGTCACAAGGTTATATGTGGTTATATATTTGTTACTTGCCACAAGGTTATATGTGATTATATATGTTAGTTGTGGTATTTAAACCACCATGTTTGAAATTACTTTATGCATCATGTCATGCTAATTTAGCTAACGTGCTAACTGGTTTACTACAGAAACATTAACACTGACGCCACAAGGTTATACGCAAGGCTGGACTGGCCATCTGGTATACAGGGCAGATGCTCGGTGGGCCGGCCTCTTTTGGGGCAGATGCAGTGCTTTTTCACGATTATTTTCCTACATTTTACCACAAGAGACTGGCCCACAATTTAGAAGGGCCAGTCCATTAATCCATTTCTAATATACATAGCAAATTGAAGCATCATCAATGAACATCAGTGGCAGAACCACATGTTAGGCAAGACTGGCTGGGCTGGGTCAGTGGGCCGCAGTCAAAATGCCAGGGTTGATGTTTTTGTGCCAGTCCAGCCCTGATTATATGTAGAGAAAACACAGATTTGCAGGCGGTTTAGGAGTTCCTGGTGAACTTGTATCCATGAGTATTGCCTTTAGCCAACAGAGGGCGCGCTCTCCTCTCCTGAAAAGATGGAAGGCGTTCTCACGCTCAAAGCCCCGCCCTCTACCCCAACCCCGCCTCCAACGTTAAAACACTGCTAATAAGTTGAAACTGAAAAAAAGAGAAGTGAAATTGAAAACCAAAGAGTTGAAGCTGAAAATCTGTGACACTCAAAGAGAGTGTAAAAAAATTGAAGAAGTGCCAAATATCGGCGTCGATAATCGGCCTGGCCGATGGTTTATCCCTAATGCAATCCCAATGAATGTGCAGTCGACTTGTTAGAATAGAATATATATATTTTTTCTTTTGGCCACAGTTCCAGAACACCAAAGAGTTATTATTTCCTATGAAAATATAGAATTAATAATTCTCATAATCTCTCATATTTATTTGAATATTTATGACATAGAGTTAGTTTATTTTGAGTTGTAAATTTCACTTACATTAATTATATCGTTTTCCCTCAGGAGTGCAATTTAATAAACAGTGCTTAATGAAATAGTGGTGTGCAGTGCACTATGTACAAGTAGATGACCTGAGAGCAGTGTGAAGGTAACAGAGTAGATGCCGTTCTCCTTGGTGGCACAGGTACTCTCTGAGTAGGTGATGTCCACCTGGAACTTCACAGGCTTCTGGAAAACGGTTGGACCAGCTGTGGACTTGTATTCAGCTCGAAAGCTGGTCTGGGATATGACACTGTGGCTCAGACTGGGTATCTGCGCAGGAGAGAAGACAATTTCTGCTTCAGTGGAGCAGATGTGATGGTAGGTAGCATGGAGCAAAAAGGACATAGAAGACTTGATGTTACATTTGTTTTGCAGTGTCAGCACAGCAAGACGTGAACATATGCATAAAAATCTAGAGTGCATGGATGGAGTTGCATTTTTGAACTGGAAATATGCCATGTCTTTGTAAGTAAGAATACATGTTCCTCTGGAACCCATGGAATTAATTAAATGTAGGGTTCCCCAAGGTTCAATTTTAGGCCCCTTACTTTTTAATCTTCACATGCTTTCCATTGGGGATGTCATCAGGAGATGAAGAACCTGTGATTTTTACCTGTATTTTGTGCCAATTCCCAGCCTTGCCTTCTTATTTCTCTTAAAGATTGTTTTGCATCTTCGGATCTAGCCTCTGTACAATTGTTCATGAATTCTTCTGAGAAAACCAAACTGTTGTACCTTTAATACAAATCTCAGGAGGTTGTTGTTATTGATGTCACTAACCATTGTTAAGGGACCCTTAAATGTCACCCATTTCTGACATCAGTAGCTGCTATTTTTACATCTCTAGTGTCCACATTTGATATCTGTTACGTAGTATACCAGTGGTTTCTTCTGTTTTTAGGGCATTCCACATAGTTGTCTTGTGCAATAGCTATGATTAATTTCACATCTGCTCATAAACTTCACCATTGCTTGTTTTTCACTTACAGGCAGCTCAATGATTTTCATGTTTGTTATACCTCTAAATGTGTCATCATCTAAGTTAAATCCAGAAGTAAATACCTGTAGTGTACCTGTAAGTAAAAGCTGCAATGATTATTCCTAGTTCTGAAATTGTTCAAGAAGGCTGTGTCTCAAAAAGAGACAAAGGAAGCGACCTACAGAGAGGAAGGCGTGGACAATGTCTGCCTTGATGGAGCTGAGAGGTTTGTCTTTGATCACAATGAAGATCTGCTCCTCCTTCTCCAGATTGATGAAGTTACCAAACCACGACTTTTTTGCAAGTCTACAGAAAAGTGAGTCAGAAAACATCAAAACTTATTTAAAAAATTATCATTCTGCGGTCAATACAACTAACAATTTAATAAATAATGAGTTCTGTATGTTTTACTATTTGCTCAAAGAAGTCAGTTGACAAATATCCAACACATATGAATGCAAAATAAATGTCTAAAATATTCACACACAAAAACCTTTCCTCAAACAGTTTGTCATGCTGGAGAGAATCATAAGGTGTACTGTGTTACTCACTCTGGAGAAGAGTCCGGGGTGAGACTGGACAAGTCCTCCTGTGTGGGAACTGCACATGCAAAAACGTGGTCAGTAAAAACTTTGGTGTGTGTGTGTGTGTGTGTGTGTGTGTTTGCGCGCATATGTAACAAACTTTTTGACCAAAACACAATGAAAGCCCCCCCCCAACACAGGGATGTCAAACATAAGGATCAAGCCCGCAAAGGGTTTTACCGGCTCACCAGATGATCTTGTAAAGTTAAAAAAATGATTAACGTCAACTCAATTAACCAGATGGCCAAAATCAAAACATATAAATTTGGAATTTCACAAGCAAACCTCAGATGAGCAATGCAACTTGTACATAGAACTGACCTAGATTGTCATTATTTTACACACAACCTAAAGTTACAGTTTGTTGGAAAAAACAAAACAAACATAGACCTACATAAATCAAACATGCTGAAAAGGCACACATGCTACTGGTAACACAAACATACGTATATGACATGGATTAACGTCTTATAACTTAAACCGATAACACAATGCATTCTGGGAACAATATATATGCAAAACAGGTAGATATGACATGCCTGGAACTCATACGGGCAAAGTGTTGGCGCGTTCCATTTACATTTGTGTTATTTTCTGAAACCCCATATTTACAGTTGATTCCCGCTATTTAGGGCTGACCTGCAAATAGCTAAAATCTATGTATAGCTGATGCCAATTGTTTTAAGTTATATACCATGATTTTTCCGGTCCAACCCACTTGGTAATATATTTTCCTCCTTGTGGCCCCTGAGCTAATATGAGTTTGAAACCCCTGGTTTAACATGTTCAATGGATAGATGGAGATAAATAATAGAGAAAACTAACTTAGCACAGGAAAGCAGGAGTCAGGATTACAACTGGTAAACTGTGATAATGATAGTGTGCTATCTACCATGCTAGTGAATTGATTTAACACCCAAACATTACTCATTTTTAGTATCAATTGCAGATCTGGGTGAATGCAATTTTTCTCAAAATTATTACAAAAAAGATTTTTGGCGGGTACTGGAAAAGAGCTTTATAGTTTGTATTGCAAAACTATGTTATCTTTAGTTGCAGGGCTGAAAATTAACACCCGCCAACCCGCCAAATGCGGGTTAAAGTTCATTTTGATGGGTGGTCATAAATATTTACTAGCCAATTTGGCTGGTAATGCAAGTTTCAAGGCTCGAAGTACACTTGTTTTTTAGTTGTGTGCATTTTTGCAAAAAGCTTGCTCTGAAAATGTCATTTGCGCACAGATAGAGGCACTGTTGTTGAACCACGCCACAATAAAAGTGTCTTGTCAGGTGTAATGTATAGTAACTTTTATTTTGGAGGTGCCATGGGAAGCGTGTCACGACGTGTCTTCCTTCTGGACCTTCACAATGAACATTAGCATTTTAGCAAGCGTCCGCGTCTCTTGCCTGGAACTCATTCGGGGTTGAAAACTTTGACAGGAGTGCTATTAATCATGTTGACAATTCTGTTCCACCAAGAACCATTAACATCGCAAATATTTAATCGGAATATTTGATCAAAGCCTTTCATTCCCGATCAAAAATCCGATCATACGCAGGTCATGCTTTGCAGCCTGCCTGGCCTGAGAGACCAGACTCAATTGTGGGAAGTTCAACTCTTCTTCCGCCCCCCACCCCCTCGCTTCACACAACGGGCGGCTCATGCGGCAACACAGAGATAAACATGTCGTCGGCTCGAGAGCGATTAATTCAGACTGACTGTGGAGCGGTTTCTGTACGGCATCCGTATGGACTGCAATTCACACCAAGTGCGTTGCGAGAGCTGTGCTTGTCGGGAAATCTGTACCCGTGAAACCACAGGATTCCCCGGGGTTCACGCTGGAATGTTGCATTCACGCAATAACAACTGTGTCTATAGAGCGCTACTGGTAAACAATAGCCATGCTTGCCTGTCGTCACATCGATATGCTTTTTGGAGATTATTTCTGGGATTTCTACCATGGGTGAGTGCGTTTTGTGTTTAAATAGTGTTGTTGTTGTTTTTTTTAATTTATTTTGAGCTAATTTTTTGTCTTTTAAGTGTCCGACTCATGTCAAGCCATGTAGCTTCCGTCCTAAAAAACAAGTTCCCAAATGGTATTATTTTGAAATATACCGGAGCTACCTGAATGCCGACGCCTGAATTCCTGTTTGGCTCGTGTTAAGTAAATATTGTTTTTGTCTAAAATTAAGGTGATTATATGGTGGTTGTTTTTTTTCTCTCCAGATAATATAGCCAATGGCACTTAATCACCATTACACAAATTGAAAAAAAAAATCCAGATAATGTGATTGGAATCGGTATCGGCTGAACTTACTCATAGATGATCGGTATCGGTATTGGCAGCATAAAACCCTGATCGGAGCATCCCTATACATCACCATACTCTCTTAGTTGAAAGTGTACAAAATAATGTTGAGTTGGAGAAGATGTTTTGAAATGCTCACGCCATCGGGAAAAAAAGTGCAGGCCTTTCACAGACCATGTGGATGTGAGAGTAAAAAAATTAACTTTACTTTATGTTTCAGAATCACTGTATTTTATATAACATTACATGCTGTCATTGACATACTGCTGTTACTTCATGTTTAGGGCTTCAAAAAGAAAACAAAATCTGGGAAAATTTTCAATGGGAAAAAAAAATGGCTAATGAAAATTATGTTTGGCTAGTAACTTTAGAGAGTCACCAGCCACACGTTGGCTGGTCATCAAAAAAGTTTATTTAGAGCCTTGTCTATATGTATGGATATAACTGGGTTTAATGCATGGGCTAAGTTTATAGTTAGCTCAAAAACGTCTCACCAAAGTATTAGATGGATAATATGTACAGGTAAAACAGATACTATGTACCGGTAAAAATGGTAACCAAGTCGCAATATGTCAACATCTCCACTCCAACTTTACCTTGCATTTTTCTGCGATGGAAACGAGGTGAGCCCAGGAAGCTGTTCTTGATGGAGTTGAGGCGCGTCCTCCAGGGCATGCCCCCAATCGAGGGGCTGGGTGGAGGTGTTGGGCTAGGTGTGCCGGTTGGGCTGTCCTTTGGCGTGTGCACCGGAGTGCCTTTGGGAGTGGGGAGAGGGCTTCCTCTGGGGGAGGGATGGGGGGTAACCTGCGAGTTGGGGAAAGATTTGCCATTGTGGTCAGGGTGCAGGTGGTGGCGGCGCAGGGGTGACATAGGAGGCACGAAAGATAGAGGGATAGAGAGCTTTGGGGGGACAGTAAGTGGGGGGTGGCGCCTCACACGGGGGCTATTGGGGATGCAGGGTGCTAAAGATTGGATGGGTGTAGAGGGTTCGGACTTGGGGGTGGAGACGGTCTGGGCTGTGCTGGGGAGTGGGTTGGACCTGGTAGTCAGCAGAGGCTTTGTAGATACTTTGGGCTTGGCAGGGAGGGTCTGGGTGCGAGGGTGCATGAGGGGAGACCCCATCTTGGGCTGGAAGGAGTTGGGAGTGCGAGGCCCCATCCCGTTAAGGCGGACCTCAAGTAAGTGGGTGGGGCTGCAATTGGGAGACTGACAAAGGTCTGGGGACTGGGGTGGGATGAAAAACCGCCGATTGGGCTGTGATTTGTCATGCACCGGTAAACATGACAACACAGTCAGCCAAGAGAAAGTGCGGCAGCCAGGGCATCACCATGGCCCAATAAAAGTTAATTCCCATAAATAAAAAGCAGCAGGAAATGAAATAAAAAACAAGCGTGTGGCAGATGGGTTGAGAAGTGGAGCAGGCAGGAGGTGGTGAGAGTGCAAGAAAGAAAGAAAAACAGAACATGCGATTAGCAAAGTGATTACAGCCAACCAGAGGCAGCAGCGGAGCATTCATGATGCATTGACAGCAGAGATGCACCGAGATCAAAACAAATGACCTAAGTTCTTGTTACTTTAGCACACAATGACCAATTTTACATATTATTTACACATTCTAAAAACTAAAATTGGGCCGAAAATGGACTTAACCGTCTCGGGTTATTTAACCCAAAAATTTGGGTCAAATGAATAAAACACAAAACAACATGGGGGCGGCATGGCTCAGTGGTAGAGAGGTTGTCTCCCAACCCAGAGGTTGTGGGTTTGATCTCAGGTTATTGTGACGATGCCGAAGCGTCTTCGAGCAAGATACTGAACCATCAGTTCTGCGTCATCAGTAGGTAAAATAAAGAAATATGTTAAAAGCGCTTTGAGTACCTAAGATAAAAAGTGTCATACAAGTTAAAGCCCATTTAACACAATTTTGGTGTTGTTTTGTACAAACCGTATTTTTTTCCATCCACCCATTTATTACCACTTATCCGGGGTCGGGTCGCGGGGGCAGCAGCTTTAGGAGGGAAGCCTAGACTTCTCTATCCCTAGCCACTACAACCAGCTCCTACGGCTGGATCCCAAGGCATTCCCAGGCCAGCCGAGAGCCATAGTCTCTCCAGCGTGTCCTGTGTCGTCCCCAGGGCCTCCTGCCGGTGGGGCATGCCCGGAAAACCTGCCCGGAACACCTGCATCTGAACCATATACCCGAGCCACTTCAAATCGCTCCTCTTCACACGGAGGAATATTGGCTCGACCCTGAGTACCTCCCGGATGACCGAGTTTCTCACCCCATCTCTAAGGGAGAGCCCGGACACCCTACGGAGGAAACTCATTTCGGCCGCTTGTATCCGGGATCTTGTTCTTTCGGTCAAGACTAACAGCTCGTGACCATAGGTGAGGGTAGGAACGTAGATCGACCGGTAAATAGAGAGTTTGCCTTCTGGCTCAACCTCTTCTTCACCACCACAGACCGATAAAGAACCTGCTTCACTGCAGACGCTGCACCAATCCGCCTGCCGATCTTCTGCTCCCTCCTGCCCTCACTCGTGAACAAGACCTCAAGATACTTGAACTCCTCCACTTGGGGCAGGATCTCATCCCCAACCCTGAGAGAGCATGCCACCCTTTTCCGATTGAGGACCATGGTCTCAGATTTGGAGGTGCTGATCCTCATCACAACCGCTTCACACTGTGCTGTGAACCGCTCCAGTGAGAGTTAGAGATCACGGCTTGATGAAGCCAACAGCACATCATCAGCAAAAAGTAGAGATGCTATACTGAGGCCACCAAACTGGACCCCAAACTGGGAACTAATCCGACTTACTGTCGGCAATGCGGACCAAACTCTGACATAGGTTGTACAGGGACCGAACAGCCCATTTCAGTGAGCTCTGTACCCCGTACTCGCGAAGCACCCCTTACAGGACTCCCCGAGGGACACGGTCAAACGCCTTCTCCAAGTCCACAAAGCACATGTGGACTGGTTGGGCAAACTCCCATGCACTCTCGAGGACCCTGCTGTGGGTGTAGAGCTGGTCCACTGTTCCACGTCTGGGACGAAAACGACATTGCTCCTCCGGAATCTGAGATTCGACTTCCAGATGGACCCTCCTCTCCAGCACCCCTGAATAAACCTTACCAGGGAGGCTGAGGAGTGTGATCCCTCTATAGTTGGAGCACACCCTCCGGTCCCCCTTCTTTAAAAGCGGGACCACCACACCAGTCTGCCATTCTAGGGGCAATGTCCCCGATGTCCATGCAATGTTGTTGAGGCGTGTCAACTACGACAGCCCCACAACATCCAGAGCCTTTAGGAACTCTGGGCGGATCTCATCCACTCCCGGGACCTTGCCACAGAGGAGCTTTCCAACCACCTCAGTCACTTTGTCCCCAGAGATAGGAGAGCCCACCTCAGAGTCCCCAGACTCTGCTTCTTCAAAGGAAGACGTGTCGGTGGAATTAGGGAGGTCTTTAAAGTATTCACCACACCGATTCACAACGTCCCGAGTCGAGGTCAACAGCACCCCATCTCCACTATACACAGCGTTAATGGCGCACTGCTTTCCTCTCCTGAGACGCCAGATGGTGGACCAGAATTTCCTCAAAGCCGTCCAGAAGTTGTTTTCCATGGCCTCACTGAAATCCTCCCATGTCCGAGTTTTTACCTCAGCGACCAACGAAGGTGCATTCCGCTTGGCCAGTGGGTACCTGTCAGCTGCCTCCAGAGTCCCACAGGCTATAAAGGCCCAATAGGACTCCTTCTTCAGCTTGTTGGCATCACTTACTTTTGAGGATAGCTGCCACGACAGGCACTGACCACCTTACGTCCACAGCTTCAATCGGCCGCCTCGACAATGGAGGCGCGGAACATGGTCCACTCGGACTCAATGTCCCCCACCTACCCCAGGACAAGGGAGAGGTTCTGCCTGCGTTGAAACTTTTTTCCCTCACAATACGTTTGGGTTTACCAAATCCAAGTCTGACCGACATCTTCCTCCGCCATTGGAGCAAACACACCACCAGGTAGTGATCAGTTGACAGCTTCGCCCCTCTCTTCACCTGAGTGTCCAAAACACGCGGCCGCAAATCCGATGACATGCCTACAAAGTCGATCATGGAACTGCGACCTAGGGTGTCCTGGTGCCAAGTGCACATATGGACACCCTTATGTTTGAACATGGTGTTCGTTATGGACAATCCGTGACGAGCATAGAAGTTCAATAACAGAACACCAGTCAGGTTCTGATCGGGGGGTGGGGTCTCACTGTCATTGCCCACATGAGTATTCAAGTCCCCCAGTAGAATGAGGGAGTCTCCAGGGAGAGCGCTCTCCAGCACACCCTTCAAGGACTCCAAAAAGGGTGGGTACTCTGAACTGCTGTTTGGTGCATATGCACAAACAACAGTCAGGACCCATCCCCTCCGCCCAAAGGCGGAGGAAGGCTACCCTCTCGTCTACCGGGGTTAACCCTACGATACAGGCGCCATGCACCTGCTCTGCGCCTATCACCGTGGGCAACTCCAGAATGGAGAGTCCAACCCCTCTCAAGAGGATTGGTACCAGAGCCCAAGCCATGTGTGGAGGAGAGTCCGATTATATCTAGTCGGAATTTCTCTGCCTCACCCACCAGCTCGGGCTTCTTACCTGCGAGAGAGGTGACATTCCATGTCCCAAGAGCTAGCTTCTGTAGCCTGGAATCGGACCACCCCGGTCCCTGTCCTTGGCTGCCGCCCAGCTCACTATGCACCCGACCCCTTTGCCTTTTCAGGCTTAATGGGTGCAGGCCCGACCACCAGGAGCTCGCCAACGAGCCCCATCTCCGGGGCTGGCTCCTGAGGGGGGCCCCGGTAACTCGTGTCAGGGCAAGGGAAACGTCCGTCCATATATTGTGTTCATCATAAGGGGTCTTAGAGCCGTGCTTTGTCTGGCCGCTCGCCTAGGACCTGTTTGCCATGGGTGACCCTGCCAGAGGCATAAAGCCCCAGACAACATAGCTCCCAGGATCATTGGGACACACAAACTCCTCCACCACGATAAGGTGCCGGCTCATGGAGCTTTTTTACAAATCAACCATTTTTTTTTGGGGGGGGGGGGGGTATTCAGTTGAACCATCTTTGTAAATTAAAAAAAAGCTGGGTCAGTCCCTTTTTTTAACCATTTTGTACCCAACTGTTTTTAGAGTAGGCCATTCATCTTTACAAAATCTATTTTTTTCAGTCACACTTTAAACAGGATGACTTTCAGATGGCCTCAATTCTGTTAAAAGTTAAATTTTTATTAACCCCCCCAAGAACTACTCCTTTATTTACGCCAATGTGGTACTCACATGACATTGTGTCAATCAAATCACTTACTTTGTGGACCAAATGCCCCCCCCCCCCCCCGGTCCAACAAGGCAGTTTAAGCCAGATATATCGGTGCATCCCTTAACCACTAGCAAGTGAACCAGTTGAAAGCTGACAAAGCTTAACCCTCCACCCAAGATAGGGGAGTGCATGCATTGTAGTGTTGTAATCAGGGTCAAAATATTGTCAATCCACAGCGAAAAACAAACTGCAGCAGTCAGACATAAGCTCCCAGTTTGTTCTTGTGCCAACATTAGAAAACATGTGTGACAACCACTTTACCACAAACGATATTTCACAGACAACAAGCACATGTCTGTGTTTGTGAAAACGGCATAAAACAATCAGCCTTATAAGTAAACCTTGTAATGTAATGTTCACATACGTCACATAAAAAGATCAGCAAACTGAATTGAGAAGTGTAATTCAGTCTTTGGTGCTGGGAGTGCTGCATCCATGAGTGAGCCACATTTTGGGAGAATCAGTCAGTGGCGGCTTTTATGCAAAGACAATTGCATCTGCATGGGTGAATACCTCCGGCTCTGACATTAGCAGAGAATAAGAGCCCTATTTTCATGTCCAGTGCAAGTTAACGCACTGGTTATTGGTATTGTGCCAGCGCACATAGAAGAAGGCAAAGTTTTGCTCACTTATGCGCCGTTGTGAGATGGAACACAGCCAACTCGCAGCTCAACTCATACCCAGTGAAATCAGGGCAGTGGGGGCACACATTGTGCAAGCAGAAATTGACTCACCGGTTTCTGAGAGATGAGATCAGCCGTCAGCGTGTGCAAAAATTTGTTTATACAGGTAAACGGAAAGATCTCCCTTTGCAAATGATGTAAACATGGGAAATTGGAGACCCCTGATCGTGTGTGCGTGCGTGCGAATTGTGAATATCTACATGGTGTGTGGAATTAGTTTCAACAGTTGTTGTGACTTACATAATGACCTGTGTTATCACTAACGCATTACTAAGTAAGTTAGTTTGTAATATGATTGCTTTCTTTCAATAATAAGCAATCTAACCAGTAATCTGATTAAAGTTACTTTCCTAAGTGGCAGTAGGTTACTATTTTTTATTACCTCATAATGTATGTAGAATGCAGAATTTTGTCTATTTTGAAGAGAATTTCGAATGTTTCTCTTGCATTTGGGAGGGACGTCACATCGCATGTCACGTGTACCAACGTGTGAGCGCTCGGAGTCCGGCCAAAACAATAGACACTATGACGTAAACAATGGAAAAAGCAGGAGGAGCTCCACAAACGGGTGCATTTGCCATGACTTCACATTTATGTCCAGTAAAGATGACAAAAACCTCTCAGTGTATTGCAAACTTTGCTCTGGCTCAAAAACACTGTCAACCGCTAAAAACTCCACATCCAATTTGAGGAAACACTTGTTATCACAGCACAGGGCGATACAACTCGAAGCAAAGCCGACAGGTAAGGAGACAGCCAGCAGTTCTACAGTTACTTCAGCCTCCCACGGTACGCAAACAGATTAAACTGGATTTTAGTAAAAGAGCACCAGTAAGTGGGAGTGATCTGAAAAAAGTTGGTCGGGCAATATGTTACAGAGGAAATGTGTCTATTGAGTACTGTTGACTCTCCCTCTTTCCGTGCAATAATAGTGTAACGTCTTGCAAGAACACCACCAGCAAACGTTGGTTGGGATGTCACCCTTTTATTTAAATTAACAAACGCTACTGTTGGCCGTAGCCGTCGCCAGAAAATAGAAATATAACTCACGGGGGCTAGCAGAAAAGCCAAGAACAAACACACGCAACCAACCCGCACATAATGTCCCTCCTCTCGCGCGAGACCTGTGTTGCGTTTACTAACAGTCGGACATACTGGAACACACTTAATTCGTTACACTAGAAAAGATCCATATTAGCAATAGTGCTGAGCTGCCCCACAGAGTGTCTTTCTCTTCGAGAAAGAATATGCCACAGCAAAAAAAAGAAAAAAAAGGCTATCTGCATGACTGTAGTTCAGCTCTGGTACTTGAGACAATAGAAAAATGTTATAGTTACAGTTGCATCAAGCCTACATGTAAATATTATAGTTACTGTTTGTAACCAGCATGCAGGTGTAACGTGTTATAGACCAATTTCTGTATTGTAAAACCAGAGAAACAAAGAAACATGTTCATGTTTCAAATGTATGCACTTTCGTAAGCATTATTTAAGTAACCGGTTGTTATTCTTATGTTGAGGCACCAAAGAGTGGAAATTGGTAAAAAGTAACTGAGAAGTTACTTTTTAAGTAATTTAGTTACTTTGATAATAAAGTAATCAGTAATCATATTACTTTTCCAAATCATCCGTGACACCACTGATGATGACCAGATCACATTGTATTTATGCAGAAATCCAGGTAATTCCAAAGCATTCACACTTTTTATTTCAACTGTGTATTAAAAATGAAAAAAATAAATAAAGCACTTCATGTCTAATTTAATAGACACAACATTGTGAAAATCCATTTCATTAGGACAAAGGATATACATTAATATTAAAAGCAACATGCAGCTTTTTGTCATTTGATTGTTTTCCATAGCTCAACATCCAAGGACAAATCTATTTTGTTTCAATGTTTTCTCACTTTTTTTTCTTCTGAAAACATTGCCAGGCCAACATAAAAATGATACAGAGCATATACAGTTGGTTGGATAAAGAAAAAAGCAAGGTTATATTGTAAAAAAAAAAGTGAAGCTGAATAGTGGCAAAAATAGGGCCATTATTATTACTTTGTAGCTATGGTGAGGTGCAAAACAAGAAATTACATCACAGCAAGTGAAAAGTCCATTGTCAACTTGCCAATCAAAAATCAAACAAACCTTTTCTTCCTTTGAGTCCTTTAACTGCATTAATCTCTAGCGACTATAAATACTCAGCATTACTTCATCACGACAAACACACTTTCACTATTGTTCATTTCAACCTAATCCCACCTCACACAACCTGCTACAGGCTAAAAAGATGTCTAAAAATAGTACTCACGGCAAAGATGTATTTGCTCTTTTTGTAGCTTAGAATGCTGTTATTTTGGGAAGAAAATGAAACTTTCTTCTGTTTATCTGAGCTACTGACTATAGGGAGGTCAGAAAATATTATGGGAAACTATGGATGCAACGAGTACCGTTCAGTACATTCTGCTGCTCGGTACATTCTGCTTCTTTTTTTTATTATTATTCATTTTGCAGTTTTAACCGAGCCCACAGTGGGGAAGGGCCCCCTTTTAATGCTGCAGATGAGTCTGGCAACAAGGATCAAAGACAAGGAGCAAAAACAAGCTTCACAATAACCGTGTGTGTGTGTGTGTGTGCCTGTATAGGCCGATAAATGACCCTCCCCTGTGAGGTAATATCCAATCAGTGTTGCGCATGTGGCTTCAAAGTGCAGCACACAGGCGTGGTAAATTGCAAAACATGGCCAAGTTGCGACTTTGCAATAGTAGGAAGATGCTGAGT
Organism: Vanacampus margaritifer; assembly: GCF_051991255.1. Lineage (NCBI taxonomy): Eukaryota > Metazoa > Chordata > Actinopteri > Syngnathiformes > Syngnathidae > Vanacampus > Vanacampus margaritifer. The sequence goes on from NC_135435.1 coordinate 3,086,784, forward strand.
ACCAGGGCAATAACAGTTAAGAAGAACTGTTTTAAACTACTTTATTGTCATACGTATACATTTAGTCAAGGAATCAAAGGCAATTTACAATCCTGAGTCACTTTTAATTCATTCAAACCCAAAAACTTATGATAGTTTGTTCTTCACTCCCCAAAACTTATTTATAATGTTTTTATGTTTTTAATGCTAGAGCACACAGAAGGCTTCTGACATGAAGAGGTGGCTTAAAGCAATGGTAGTATTACAAAAACTGGCCAGTAGGTGGCAGTAGAGTATAAGAGATCAGCCATGGCCATGTTGCAACAAGCTCTTTTTGCCAGTGTTTTCAACAGGTTTGTGAATAATAATGGAACTTATGAAGCCATATTCTAATTCTAATTGCTGCAAAAAATACAGATACAAATATACTTTTTTTCCTGGTGAAACAAGAGGCCCTAACCTTTCTTCTGGGTAGGTTCTATGCTTTTATAGCAATAGAAAATAATATTCTGTGGACCTTGCAAAATCAGTCAAAATTCAGTAAAACAGCTGGGGGTTGCTTCAGTGAAAATGGCTTGGAGCGAATGAGCTAAGAAAAAAAATGTTCTAATATTAAACATGCCTCGAAAATCTACTGAAACGTGGCCCAGAGTACTGTTACCTGTACTGTGTCATCCCTGACCATTAGATGGTTTTGGTGTTTTATGACAAATTAAACAATAAAAGGCTGACTTTTACGTTGTTAGAATTTTGGCCTGTCACACAGGTTAATGATGGAGAATGTAATTTTTGATGAATGGCTTTCATACATGACAGTATCTGCATGTGTGTGCGCGCCATGACATGGCAGCATAGCAAGTCAGTGAGGCTGCATTGAAGGGAACCAATCATCAGCATGGACAGACAGACGCTTACCCTTGGACTGCTGAGTGGACTGATGGACAGACCGGAGGACGCTCCACTGATTGATCGTGACCTACACACAAAGCAATGACAATCAGTAGTCAGTCAGTCAGCTGTCATTAATTAGCCAGTAAACTAAGACAGCATATAAACAAAATGGCAGAAAGCATGCATGATGTATTAAGAAAAGACCAGCAGCACCATATTTGTTGTTAGTTTTTTTTGTTGTTGAAAAAAACTGATGGCTTGAGTGATGTCTGATCTCAGCCAGAGACCTTTGAAGCAGTGACTCAAATGAGAATGGATGTTCACCTGTTAAAGGTGCATTGTGGAAATTGTCACTCTTTTACTTGCGACTGCCACCTCTTGCCTAAAGCATAACTACAGTCCCTGTGTCAAACTCGTACAAGGCGCTACTCCAGCCAAACACTCGTAGATAATCATTAACATTAACCATTTAAATGTATGTTCTATTGTCATTTTCAATGATATCCAAACATGTCCTAAAATGCTGTATTACACACCACATCATACTGTACATTACAGTGCTGAAGTTCCCCTTTCTGCCACAACCCCGCCAAGCTTGTCTCTCTCTGTTCCTCTCTTTGGGGGAGGTTGTTTTGTCGTTCCCATGCAAGTAAACTTTATTTAGCATAGTTGATCAAGCAAAGTAAAATGATAGTCGTAGTGGCGGCAGCAAAAAAGTGCAAGGCAAGAGATGGTAGCGGCCGTGGCAAGAAACGCCAGGCTATCTCTATGGAAACGAAGGTTGCTATTATCAAAAATTTGATCAGTGGTGAGAAGATGGCTAATAATGCATGTCATAATGCCTTTCACCTCAGTAGTCTTACTTGAACTCTACACTCAATAACTCCTCCATCCACCTCTTTGTCCTCGGTACAGTATTAAAAAATTCATTAGAATTAAAAAATAATAATAATTTAATTCATAGACAAGATACTTACTGTATGTCCTCTATACAGTATTTACTGTATATAATTTAATTTAGTTACATTTATTTAACACTTGTATTAATTTTTTGTAATATTTAATAATATTTAAAACATTTAATGGGTCTTAACTTGCAATTTGACTTGCAAACAGCCTCTATTAACAATTGTGTTTGTAAATTGAGGACTACTGTACATCCAAACCATGATGTTACGTGTATTGAGTTTCACAGGTAAAGTTGCATTTCTGGGTCTGTTATGGCCCAAAAGCTTTGATCAAACAAAAATTTTGTGGGTTCAAACTAAATATGCTATTGTCTGGATTGTTTTTCGGACTCTAAAATCTGAATTTAATCTCTTGTCTCCTACTCATATTTTGAAAGCAAAATTAATGCAAGTGTCCTCCTCCCTGTTCCAATGCTTTTGGAAGGTGAGTGAATGTATCACTGAAAAGATTCAAGTAAGGCAAATATTTACAAATTAGTGCCACTGCCATGAAATGCTTTGGATGTAACCTTGAGCACATGTAAAGAAAATTGAATGCAAACAAATAAACAAAATACTGTACCGTACACAGAGTGATAAAAACACCAATGAAGAACATGATATACATAATTCATACTCTAATAGAGAACATGCAAATGCGCACAATCTCTGCAAGATTTATATCTATTGTTTTTGTCAATTTTTCATTCATGTGTCATTAACTTTTCATTTTCCTTTTTCTCTTCTTCCTTTCATTGCTGATGTCGTTGAAGAACTTGAGATGTAATTGTCCATGGACAATTTGGCTTTATGGAAAGTGACAATTGAAACAATTCATCATGAACAAATATCCTGGAGGACACACACGCGCGCGCGCGCACACACGCACGCACGTCTTATCAGCAAACACTAACATCAACTTGCTAAACTTGTAATTGACCTGAAAAAATTTGTGTAATGGACTTGGTTTGTCCATTTATTGCCTGGGACATGGAGGTTTTTATATTTTGAGGATGTCTGTTTTTCTCTTGGTAAGAATACAATAAAAATTGCAATATTCATTTTCAGAATTTGAGTTGGAGGAGGGAAGAACAGGACAAGTACAGCGATGGTGAATAGTTTGACTCAGATGCCATACAGAAAAAACAAAACAAAAAAACAGGCATGTTTAAAAACAAACACACTACTGTACATTGGCCAAAAAATGTTTAGTAAATTATTTCTCTGTAGTAAAAAATGCTTCTTCACATAATATAATACATCCATCCATTTTATATACTGCTTGTCCACATCTGGGTTACCAGTAGCTGCAGCTAGGCATGGGCCGATAACCGGTTTGACAATTTACAGTGGTTTTAAAAAGTCAAGGTTTCAATAACCGCTAATACTGTCTGTCACTAGAAATGAGCTAGCCAATATGAAGTTAATTACCTTCAATTAACTTACTTTTCCTTCTACAGGGAATGCACGTGCTGAGGAGGGGGAGGAGGGAAGAAGGGAGAGGGGTGGGGATAAGGGGAGACGCTTATTGCCCTTAAAAAAAAAAAAAAAAAAAAAAGTACATGTATAGGTGCAAGTGTGTCCCCAAGGACAATATGAGTAACTGGGGTCTGTTCTAAAAATACAGTGATGTGACACTGTGACTTAAGAATTAAAACACAAGAAGTGTCATGTTTGGGTTCTGTTTTTCCTTGTGTGTCTACCTTGGTCTTGTTAAATGTAATCCTGCCCTTCCTCGTGTGAACCAATCAGTGCCCTCAGCCACTTGTGCCTGCCTGTGTTGGTTCATTGTCTTTTCCCTCATGTCATGCTGCCTGTTTTTGCCTTGTTGTTCCCCCCATGTTTTATTTTACCTTTGTAATTTGGAGTTCGCCTTTTGTTTGTAGAAATTAAAATCCCTTTTTTTTCTTCATTAACTGCATCCTTGCCTGGCTGTTTTTGCTCCCTGCATTTGGGCCCTCCACCAAACCGCAACCTTTGGGTGGAGGGCCCAGGCACCCCACCGGTCCACAGCCCCCGCTCCACCCACGACCCCCCGCCCCCCATCCACCCTCGCCAGCCACCCCCTGGACCCAAACCCCCAGACACCCTCCCACCCCCAGCACCCCCCCCAACCAAGCCGCCCCTCCCCCCGACCCCACCCCCACCAACCGGCAGCCCCCCAGCCCCCGACCCCCAGATCCCGGGGATCCCCTGCACCCAGGCACCGGCGCCGGAGAGGGCATCCGCGCCCACCCTACCCCCCATCGCGTGGAGGAACGGAACACCGGGCGGGGGCAGAAGGGGAGATGGGGGCACCGGGGGACGGTGCGGTGAAAGGCCCCGGTCGTCACTCCAGCGTTCTTAGTGAAAGCGGCGGGGACACGGACAGGGGACCACACCACTGCTCTCTTGACCCCCCACAAACCTCCACCAAACCCCCACCCACCCCACCGGGACCCTGGCGGGCATATGGGACCAGCCCGGCGGGGCGATAGGGCTCGCCCCCAGGATACTGGGGCCCGTCTGAGGTGCCAGGAGGTCCACCGGAGCGGGGCGGGCACGACACCAAGGGGCCCGGGAGCGCCGAGACCCGGGCCACGCACGGAGCCCCCGGCCCAGGGGAGGGGGAGGAAGGGGGACAGGGGAGGGGGAAGGGACGGGGGAAGGAGACGACAAGAACAAAACATTTTTAAAACCACACGTGTGTTTATATTAAAAACATTCATAGGTAGTCCTGTCGTGTGGCTTCCACTTGATGCGCGCGCGCTTCCGTGGCAGTGGATACTTTTTTTTTATGGGGTTAAGTACTTTGGCACAATACCTGTTAGCGAGGTGCTTGGCCATATTGGAAGTGTTTCCGACTTGAGCCACAGACAGTAACCTAAAAAAAAATCCTTCCAGACAGGCTTTGTCATGTCGGCTGGCTTCCCATGGCTGTCAGCCATGTAAGTAAAAAAAGTTCCACGTGAAACTTTGCGCGTCATGGTTCTCAAGTGGACGGCCAGCAAGCGCTTCAGTGTTCAGTGCTTGAAGCCATCTTCTTGCGTTCTCTCCCACACACGCAGAAAGAGGGGTGCCACTTAAAGCGTTTTCCACAAATTGGTAGACAGGCGGTATGTGTAAATGCCTTTAAAACACAGTTGGCAATCCGTCTCGTAGACTGTATACTTTATTAAATACCGGTGCTTAAAAAAAAATTATATCGAGCCGTTTTTGACGCCGAAACATACAGATACAGTACTGATACCGGTATCCCGTGCAACACTAATACAGTATGCAGTAGACAAAAACCCTTCACAAATTTAAGCTTTTAAGATTTAAGGAAATCAATTCATTTAACATGCATGTTTTTGTAATGTGGGGAAAGTCCTACATAACACAAAAATGCTGGAGCTGAGATTCGAACCCTGAAATTCAGAAATGTAAAGCAGATGTGTGAACCACAAAGCACCATGCTGCCCAATAAATCACATTTCTTTGTAAAGCCTGGATGCATTCAATTTGTAAGGAACATGCATAAGCCATAACTATGCTATTGAGGTTTCTGACTGTTAACAAAGAAATCCATTTTGAATGTCTTCTTTCTTCCTTGCAACTGATAAGATTCAACCAATAAATACAAAACAAGAGCTAAATAGTTCAGATTCATGCAATGCTTTTTAATTTTTTCATTTTTTAATATTAGTTATGTAAGAAATGGTGGAGATTAAGGATAGTTATTTAGGAATGTAACACATACATGTGAACGATAAGTATGTTTATAAGGTTTTAAAGAAAAATAATGATGAAAATCTGATTGACAGATGTAAGGTTGACATCATATAAAACAGTAATCAAATTAGAAGTAAATATCATTAACAGAATGGACCAATACCTTTCTTCTTTGCTGCAGTTAGCATTTGTGATATCCAAGCTTTTACGGAAAACAGTTTTGATAACAAGGGGGGTAGAAATGACAGACAGAAGGGCTGTCACATAAAATCCCACTGAACAAGCAAGACAAGGCATCTTTATTTATATTGCACATTTCATACACTCAATATGCGTCACACAATCAAAAGCACAACACTTAAAAGCATTTATCGTATTTTCGCTACAATAAGGCGCACCTGATTAAAAGGCGCTGCCTCAATTACGCGTGCTATTTCTGTATTTAACACACACATTAGGCACACCATATTATAGGGCGCATGCATGCTAAAACATACAGTGCATATGTGGAGCAATCTTTGGTCGGCGGATGCAGCGCATTCTTAGTGGATTTGGCCCATAGTTTTTAGCAATTTATTACAATTGCATGCACCATAACAGCTAAAAACTGCTTCACCATGTTTGCTTTGAAATCTGGGCTCCACTAATTGAGTCTGCAGACCTCAGTTGATGGACGCTGGAGCGTGCGAGGCTGTCTTCATGACAATGAGACATTGTGTACATAACGCAATTTTGTCCCCCTCCAACCATTCTATTCTGTTGCGGTGCAGTATTTTTTAATCTGATAACTGGGACAAACTGTCAAGCTTCCCGTGCTGTCTCCCTCTGTTGGTCTTTGTTTTTTTATTTCCCTTGGGCGGGTTGTAACTGTATTAAATTTTGTTGCGCCTTGTGGTACAATGTCAATAAAGCTTGTCTTATTCTGATTCTCTGAATTGAAGTTGCAGTTGTAATCAATAAACGATCTTTGCAATTAAAACATGATGATGATGATTTTTTTTTTTTTAATAAGCTTAGTTTGACTTGACCCAATGGGTGATCAGAGCATTTTCATAGCTCAGTCTCTGGCCTGATGACTAAACAAAACTGGCAGCCGTAATCACATATTTGAATGAGTTTGTTCCAGTCAACAATAGTATGTGTATGTATCAATCAAAATACCAATAAACTGAAAATTCATGCAACCCTGAAAACCAGGACCCACACTATTCATTTCCTATAGGTAAATTTAAAATACTTAGGCATTAAAATCTCACCGAAATTAACTGATTTAATTCATTTAAACGTTACTCCACTTCTGGATAGCATTTATAGTGACTTGGAGCGCTGGAATAATCTTCCTATTTCTCTAATAGGACGAATAGCCACCATTAAAATAAAAGTTTTACCCAAAATAAACAATTTTTTCTCAATGATTCAATTTAAACCTACGTCTAACTGGTTCCAGTTGTTGGATTCAGCCGTTACAAAATTTGTACTGAAATTTAAAAAAAAAAAGAAGCAAAGATTAGTCTAATCTACTCTTCAGAAAAGTAAATCCAAAGGAGGTCTAGAGGCACCAAATTTTATGCAGTACTATATAGCTAACCAGCTACAATATATCATTCTGTGGGCACAACCCAACAGAGATACTAACTGTTGGCTGGAACTAGAACAGAAGGATTGTAATAACTTCAGACTTTTAGATTTACTCTTAATTACAACATCGATTAAGCGACACAATTGTTTTAAAAACCCAATGATTTCCACCACCCTGACTGACTGGTGGAAGTCACTAGAAATTACAAAAGCCCAAGTGGAGCCCTGCGGGCTTTCTCCCCTATGGCATAACCCCGACTTTCAATTTAACAACCAATCATTTTATTTAGGTGTGTGGGAGCAGAAAGGAATTACACATCTCCACCATGTTTTCTCAGATAATATGTTTATATCATATACATCCTTGCTTCAAAAATACAAAATCAAAAACTTCCATTATCTGCAAGTTAAAAGTATGATAAAGAAACAAATTCCAACACTTCGGGGTACGCTCCAACCGCCTGTTTTAGCTAAAGATATTACCAAGCTTTCTCCGACAACAACAAAAAAACTCTCAAAAATATATGTTACTTTCGTATACTGATAAAATGTCTTTACCCATGTCTTTTTTCCCCTTTTTTTCTGGAGAGCTCAATATTGTTCATTCGGTAATTTTACCGATTTGACGTCATCATCATTGCTCTTTTTTATTTTTTATAAATTTTTTATTTATTTTTATTTTGTATATGGGTGAGTATGTGCATGTGTATGTGTGTGTGCGTGCGAGTGTGTATTCATTAGTTCACCTAAAACCTATTAAAAATCCCATACCGTTCACCTAAACCGAATACTTCAGAATCCAGCTAGAGTCGTGAGGTTGTCAGGAGACCCGAGTAAGGATCAAAGAAAATAAAGGAAAGTGAAATCCAGCACCGACCAGACATTACCTACTACCCACCGGGTTACCAACCGACAGCTCCTAGATACCAGTACTGAAACGGTACCTTGACAAAAATCTAAAACATTAGCAAAAGCAGCAAAATTAAAACTGGCAAAGGAGCTTAATTTTTTTTTTTTATGTTTTATTAATTCTAAATATTAGGATTTATACATGTTACATACATGTTATGTACATACAGTATATATATATGTATTCTGTATATTGTATGTGCTTTCACATTGCATGCCATATTCTTAAAGTACTGTATTTGACTGCATTTGATGCTATCCGTTTTAAATATTGGTGATACAGTGGCACTCCAATGACTCAATGCAACATTTTCGCTCCCAACTAGTTGAATGCGTAATCAAATACTAGAAACTGGGAACAAGGTTATTCACACTCGACTTATTTTTTTAAGGGAAGTTCCAAAAATACGTCACAACCTGTCTCTGTGTTTATGTCACAAGACGTCGCTCTGTCAGTCGTCTAAGCTTTTTTTTATGGATAACTGTGATTTCCTACTGTGTGCCTGTTCATTGAACGCACCGTGAGTCCACTGCAAGGGTGAATCGTGTGATTGTTGCATTTTCTTCTGCTTCTCTGTTAAAAACATTTGCTCTTGCTTCTTAACGAGGAGTGCACGGACAGCGAGGGCTTCCGTATTCAGTGCGTGAAGCCATCTTCCTGTGCCCTTTCGCACACATGCTGAAAGAGGCGTGACGCTTACTTAAGGAATTTTCCACATATCAGTAGACAGGTGGCTATGCGTGTATGTGTACCTGCCTTTAAAACGGAGTTGGCGGGCTGTTTTTTTTAAGTACCAGTGCTAATTTTATACCAAGCCGTTTTTGACACCAAAACATCGAAGTACGGTACTGGTACCGATATCCCGTGCAACACTACTTTGAATATTGTTAAGAATGTTCTTGGAATACAGTGAAGGTTAGGAAAGAACCCATCAGTGCTCAGTCTCCTACCTTTGGCCATGAGTTGCCATGTCGATAGCTCGCCTTACTGGGACAGGTGATCCTCCCTCTGTGACGCTAAGGACCTCCATCGACTTCCTCTCTGGTCTCCGCTTTCCATGACGACTCAGCATGGGTGAGTCCACACGCTTTCTGGGAGGGTCTGCTGAGCAGAGTTTAGAGTTCAATCAATGAATAAGAAAGTAAATAGGACAGATGTTAGAATTTTATTATTATTATTTTTCTTAATTATTAATGTGAACAGACTTTACATGGAATATGAACATACCAAAAATTATGTACGTCTACATGACATAATACCAAAAAAAGCCCAATAAGAAGACACTAAACAATGGCAGCCTACCTAATAATTTCATCAATAATTTGATTACCTTTCAATATTCCAATGCACAACAAACCAGCTTTACAGTGCGATATTATAATATTTAAAGAGTTAGTGGTTGCTTAACTAAACTAAGTGCCTGTAAATATTGTACAAAAATAAAATAGGATAATGCTTTAATGATAGGATGTGATAGGATGTGTGAAAATCACAGTGGTTCAGGTTTAGATTAACAGATTTAGGCCTAATCCCAATACTGCCCCTTACCCCTCATCTCGTCCCTCCCCCTTATGAATGTGCGTTCATGCGGATAAAAGAGTTTCCCAATCCTCCATAAAATGTAGAAGGGTTAGGGTTCCGCTTCCGGTCACGCTGGCGCAGCAAGTCTGCGACACGGGCTCCGTGGAAAGCTGCAGTTCTTCTAACCTTTTCCTTATTTAATTTTTAATTTTTAACTTTTTTAAATTATGAGCCACTTGCTCAATGTGTACGCGACTCCTACCGCGAGTTACAGCACACGTCGGGGCTCCGAACGGAGCCTAATCTACAACAACAACTCATGGCGTGTGTAAACAAAAGAACAAAGGAACGACATGGCTTTGTTGTCCTACATCAGAGACGCGCTCTGGGCCCTCCGCTCAACAGGCGACACACCACCTCCCGACCTGCCGAAGGAGATTCGGCGAGCAGACCCGGGGAAACGCCGCCGGAGGAGAAGACAACGAGGTGGAGCACGCCAAAGGCGCCGGAGGAGAGGATGCAGACCAGCGCTGCCATCCTTGCTGCTCGGCAACGTGAGGTCCTTAAAGAGCAAGCTGGATGAGCTGAGGAGCCTCATCTCAGCCTGCTGCGAGCACCGGGACGCCTGTGCCATGGTGTTCACGGAGACATGGCTCCACAGCGACATCCCAGACTCTTTATGTGAGATCGAGGGATTCTCACTCATTCGCGCCGACAGGACTGAGGCGTCGGGTAAAAGCAGAGGTGGGGGCGTCTGTATTTACATTAACTGGTGTCAGAATTACGCGGTGCGGCAGATCACCTGCACCCCCGACGTGGAGCTTCTCTGCCTGAGTCTGAGGCCGGGTTACCTGCCGAGGGAGTTTGGAAACATTTTCCTCTGCGCCGTGTACGTTCCGCCCAGCGGGAACGCCGCCAGCGCCGCCGCCTTCATCTCCGACTGCGTTCAACAACAACTGTGACGGTGCCCGTAGGCCCCGGTTTTCATCTTAGGGGACCTCAACCACTGCAAATGGTCTCTCCCGGGTTTTCATCAGTATGTAAAATGTGGAACAAGGGGAGACAGAGTCCTGGACAAATGCTTTGGGAACGTGAAGAACGCATATGTGAGTAGAGACCCCCCCCCCTCTCCAACTCAGACCACAACACAATTCACCTCATCCCAACCTACAAAACAGCTCTCAAACGCAGCAAACCACAGAGGAAGACTGTTAAAATCTGGTCAGACAGCATTGAGACCCTTAAAGGATGTTTCCTTTGCAGTGGAATACCTTTCATGGGCTGGATGTGGATACTGCTGCTGTGACTGTAACTGACTATATTCAATTCTGTGTGGACAATATCATACCAACAAAGGAAATAACTGTTTACCCCAACAACAAACAGTACATTACTAAGGAGGTTAAAGACTGTATTAACCGCAAAAAAAGGGCATTTAAGAACCAGGACAGAGCCCAGCTCAAACTGGTTCAAAAAGATCTCAACCACATGCTTAAAGAAGCAAAAAGGAAGCACAAAGAGACTATAGAACAACACTTTGCTGCTAACAACTCCAAGGAAATGTGGGACACCATGAAGAGGATCACCAACTTGACTCCTGCTCAAAAAGGTCTCAGCACCCTAAATGACCTCCAGAAGGCAAGGGAGCTGAATGACCTTTATTTAAGATTCGAAACCCAGGACTTCTCCTCTGAATGTGGGGAGGTCCTGAGGTCCATTTCAGTGAATGAGCAGGACTCAAGGCTGGTGATTCATCCCCATGATGTCCAATCTGCTTTTAGGTCTGTCTGCACAAAAAAGGCCTCAGGACCGGATGGGATCGCTGCCTTTCTGCTAAAATCCTGTGCAGAGGAGCTCACAGCGGCATGGCAGCCCATCTTCCAGAGATCTGTGGACTCACACTCCATTCCCAGTCTCTGGAAAAAATCAGTAATCACCCCGGTCCCTAAAAAACAATGTCCTGTGGTCAATTATGACTTCAGGCCTGTGGCTTTAACTTCCATTGTCATGAAGTGTTTCGAGAGGCTGATGGTGACCCTGCTCAGGGGGGAGGTGGATGCACACTTAGACTCCGTTCAGTTTGCCTACAAGCAGGGTCGCGGCACTGACGATGCTATTAACAGCATCACACATCTGGTCAGCAAACACCTAGATGGCCCTAAAGCTTATGCACGTGTGTTGTTCGTTGACTTTAGCTCAGCGTTCAACACAATGCAGCTGCACCTGCTTTTGGGTAAACTGAAGGAGATGAATGCGAACCCGTACATCTCGAGGTGGTATCACTCCTTCCTGACACAGCGCACACAGCAAGTCAGGGTCAACAGCTCCCTCTCAGAACCCAGATTGATAAGCACAGGCGCCCCACAGGGCTGCGTCAGCTCCCCGGTCCTCTTCACGTTGTACACAAATTATTGTGTGACATCACACCCAGAGAACTTTATCATTAAGTTCTCTGATGACACAGCTATCGTCAGCTTGCTGCAGGCCGGCGGTAGCCCACTGGACTATTTCTCAGAAATAGAGAAATTTGTCCAGTGGTGTGACCAGAATCATCTTGTGCTCAATGTGGGGAAGACAGAGGAGGTCATATTTGATCCAAAAACTGTTGGTGACCACAGGCCAGTCGTCATTAACTCTTTGACTGCCAAAAACGTTAAATAACGTTTAGTAAAATCCTATGGAGGAGTGCCAAAGACGTTAAAAGACGTTTTTTTTTCAAAACAGAGGTGAAACTAACCATTTTCTATTGTTGATTACTGAAAAACGGAATAAGGTAGAAACAAACTTTTTTTTCTGATGAAAGATGAGAGTCCAATCTTTCATTTGGTAGTATGTGTGTTTCCATAGTACAAACACATAATTTTCTGTGGACCTTGAAAGATCAGTCAAAAATGCTTAAATCGGCTGGCACCCACGGCATCCCTTTTCTGAAAACATCTGGCAGTCAAAGAGTTAAAAGCAACCACATCAGCCAGGTGGGTTCATACAGGTATCTGGGGGTCCACATTGACAACACACTCAGCTGGAAGGTACATGTTGGAAGTCTCTACTCCAAACTCCAACAGCATCTCTATTTCCTACGCAGACTTAGGGTCTATGGAGTGGAGCAGAGGATCATGCTGTTGTTCTATCGGGCTGCATTGGAAAGTATCATCAGATACGGCATTGCGGCCTGGTACGGCAACCTGACTGTGCAGTCAAGGTCACAGATTGCCGGTCTGGTGCGGACTGCCATGAAGATCATGGGGGTCAGGAATCATCCTTCCCTACAGATGCTTTATGAGCGGTCCGTCACCGGACTGGCACAGAAAATTGTTACTGACCCGACTCACATTCTGCATCATGAGTTCCAGTTACTGCCTTCCGGCAGGAGATTCAGGACCCCCAGAACCAGGCTGAACCGCTACAAGAACTCATTCCTGCCGACATCCATCAAACTGCTTAACAACCGACATTAACTCAGTACAATAAGATATATGGTGCAATGTTGTGTGTGTGGAATATATGCAGCCGTGCTGTACATACTCATGTGTATATATATATATATATATATATATATATATAGGAGTGTGTGTGTGTATATGGGTGTGTGCAGTCCTCATGTATGTACTTCTCTACACATGTATACTTCTGTGAAGACTTCTGGAAAGTCTTCTACTTATTGCTGCACTTCTTTAATTTTATCTCTTTCTATTCTGTTGTTTTCTCTTTACTGTAAACTGCAGCTGGACGGAGTCCAGGAAAAAGTTCCCCACGGGGAAAATAAAAGTATGTCGTGTCGTATCGTATCGTATCGTATCGTAGAGACGAGGGTTACAGGTGCCTTTTCACGAAGATAGAACCCGACCTCCCCAGGTTCTCCCTTACTACAGTCACGCCCCCTCTGCAACAGCGCAAGAAGCAATGGCAGAAGTAATGGCAACACCAGGAAATAACAAAACGCAGGAGACACGTAAATGTAGTAGTAATGTAAAAGTATGTTAATATTTATTGAATGGCATAGTAATGATAGTGGTTTTATCGAGTTTTCTATATTTAGTAGAAATTGGCACAATTGTGTGTTTTGGTAAACACTCGCCATTGGCGCGTCCGTTACGTCACAACCAGCACGCAGCTTCGGTGGCTCGAGGTAACTACGTAGCAGATTGGATAGTGATAGTACGTTCCCAATTCCCAGAGCGATTTTTTTGTGTTTGCCTAAACGAGACAAATGGTGCAGGTTGAAGAGGAAGTAATGGGATTGGGCCTAAGTCAATTCTGCGCACAATGAATATTATGTTTGTGTTTCTGTTGGATGGACCTACCAATGTCATTGCGTGGAGGAAGGTTCTGGTCCTCATGGCTTGGATATCTTTCTTTGCGGTCAAGGAGAAGGAAGTAGATCATCTTTTCTTGATTGTCACTAAGGAGAGAGGGAAGTGTGTGCTGCTATGACAGTTGCTACAATAACACTATACACATTAAAATGAGGAATTTGTGTGGCTGCCACATCAATTACTCCTATCTACTTCTCACTCACTCATCGGACAGTAAGTCTTTGGTCAGCTTGTCCTTATCCCTGAAGCATCCCAGAGAATGCATACTCTCGAGGACATCTGGGTCAATTTCTTCTGCTGTAGCCAGCATCCGGATGGCCACCTTCCTGGGGACGGGCTGTTCGGGCTCAGGCTCATTCTTTCCAGCTCTACAACACAACACGAACAGCTGCTGTTTTGTCTTGTTACTCTAAATGAACTACACCGGAATGGCACACACATGTTGGGTTGCAATATAATGAACCAATGTTGCAATAGTATGTTGTATTTAAATAGGGCAGTAGGGTCGTGCAAACTGCTTTCAGCCACTTGTAACTAAAGTAGACAACTTAGTAACCAATATAAAAAGTTTTTTTTTTTTAAGTGATACATGACATTCATTAAAACTCAACATGTTCATTAGATTTTGCCAGTGTTGGTTTACTTACAGGTACCATGTATGCTTCTGGATCTGCTCTAACTGCAACACACGAGAGAAAACATAGATGTCGATTAAATAAACCCATAAGGCACTGACTGTCTTCAAAGAAATGATTTGCATTTTTTTTTTTATGTAATCTTAATAGGCAATGATTTACAATTACTCTATTTTGGACACTTGATACTAATAATTAACTTGTGACTTCATAATGCAGCAACTTTGTAATGTAATGTTTCTGTACGATATGCTGATAAGCTTCATTTTCATGTGATAGGCTTCTTGTGCTTGAGTTGTTAGGAGGTGGAAAACAATGGTCCATCACACCATGGAATGAACACTGATTGGCTGTTAAATCAAATCAAATCAAACTTTATTTATATAGCGCTTTTCATACATAAAAATGCAATTTAAAGACTTGTGCAATTAAAAATCCTCCAACATACTGTTTTTAGGAAGACCAGAGAGAAGCCCATTACAATAACTTAAACAACAGGAAATGAAAGCATGCATCAGCACTTTTGTGTTAGCCTGAAAGAGAGACGGGCGGGCTTTGGCTATATTCTTAAGATGATAAAAAAACAATCTTAGTTACATTTTAATACGATGAATACAAATAAGCTCAGAGTAAAAAAAAAAAAAGCCCAAGTTCTTCATACATTGTGAGGGTATCAAATCTTGTACTTTGTAGTTTTGATAGAGGTTTCTTTCTCTCACAAACTGGGCGAGACAAACACACACCAGACAGATATCAAAAACCTTTAATGGGGCATGTGATAACTTTTCGGAGCCTTCATCAGATCACTAGTGCTAGAGCCAGAGCAAAATGAAAGCGGATTATAAAATGAGAATAGAGTCCCACCTGTCCAGCAACAACAAACAGGAATTGGTGTGGCAGGGAATTCACAACATCACAAATTACAGAGGCTGTGCTCCAATACCAGAGAACTTGAAATAGAAAAAAATATCTGCCTGAGTGATCTTTTTTGCTATTTCATTACAAAAACTATATCAAAACACAAATCAAAGTTTGGTTAGTTGTCATTATCTTTACTACATGGAGACAAAGGTTCCAGCTAGCCTACTGGAGGAAAAGTAACAACTGATTTGCATTTCCTTTTAAGCACAGCCAATCACAGTGATTTTCCCCAACACCAATTTACATAAAAAACAAAATGACAGAAAAATCTCTTAATACTTAACCATTTTATTCAAAATCACTGCTATTTTTTTTTTAAACCTTAAGTTTGTTCCTGAGTGCACCATGAATGTTTTGAGCAAGATTGTGTCCACTTAATGAATTTCACTTAATGACACCGTCACTGTGGGTTGCACTGAAAAACATGACCTCCCAGCAATGTGCCTTGCCACACTGTGTGGTCATTTAAAAAGTGTGGTCACAATGATCACACTTTTTATGCTGTCTGTTACAATATGAAACAATATAGGTGGTGATGATTTGGAGCATGATTGTACATGTGTGACAATCAGTGGATCTTATCTTATTTATCTTATATGTTTGTCACGCCATACACAGTTAGTGCCTTGAGTGCCACACTGACAAAGCCAAGATCAGCAGGCTCTCAGTTCCTGATTGGTAGAAGGTCACCAGCAGTTTGGTGTCGGGCTGCTCCTTCCTCAGCACTCTCAGGAAGTGCAGTCTCTGCTGCACCTTTGAGACCAGTTCCATGGTGTTGGCTGTCCAGGAGATGTCAGATGTGAACTCCAAGAAATTTAAAGGGCTCCACGCTTTTGCTGTTGATGTACATGGGGGCATGGGTGGCTTTGTTCTGTCGGATGTCTATGATGAATTATTTTGTTTTGGGGATGTTCATTGTCAGGTTGTTGAGGACCTCGTCTCTATAGGCCGCCTTGTCCCCCACATCCCCATCACTGTTGTGTCATCTGCGAATTTCAATGATGTTTTCAGGGTGGGTGGGTCTACTGTCGTGCATGTAGAGTGAGTAGAGTAGTGGGCTCCGCACACATCCTTGAGGCGAGCCGGTGCCCAGCGTGCGGACAGATGAAAGGTAGGGACCCAGCTTTACGTGCTGGGGCCGGTTGACCAAAAAGTCCTTAATCCAGAAGCAGGTGGAGGGTGGAAGCCCTAGGTTGGCCAACTTCGGGATAAGAATGTCCGGTATTATTTTATTGAAGGCTGAGCTGTAGTCAAAGCATTCTGACGTAACTCCCCCTTTTTTCGAGGTGGCTCAGTGCAGCGTGTTGGGCAGTGGTTATTGCATCCTCAGTGGATCTATTTGGCTGGTATGCAAATTGAATACTGTATGTGTTCAGGCAATCTACTACAAAGATGAGATGCTAAATAACGTGACGGCACACGATTGAAACACGAGGGGAGGAGGGCGAAGTCTGCCTGTGCCTGCTCTGCTCTGAAAACAGAAGTGGAGTGTGCGTTGACGTACCTGTTATCTGTTTGACCAAACCACAGCAGTGCATAAAAGAGGCAAACTGAAAATAAAACTACTAGATTGATATTATAGTGCCAGTATTGATCCGATATCGATGCAGACTTGGTATCGATTATATCAATATTTGGACTAATCCGCCCACCACTATTGGCTGCCCTCTCCCCTCCCTCACAGACATTTACACCGCCCGATGCCTCAGTAGGGCATAAAAAATCGTCAAGGACATCTGCTGTACCGCTTAAGAACTTTTTTTTTCTCCAAAAGCCATCATGGCTCTGAACTCTCAGCCCAACCCCCTGCAATCATTTAAATATTTTAAAGGTCCCATAGTATGAAAATGCACTTTAGTGGGGTTTTCTATCAATAATATGCATCCCCAACCTGTCTACAATCCAACCAGGTATGAAAAAAGTCCGTCCACGACTTCTTCAGCTTTCTCCTCCTTTCTGAAATGTGTGCTTCAAATGGGCAGATAACCTTTCCTTGACTTAGTGACGTCAAAAAGACACTGAAGTGCACTTGACCCAGCCCCGTCGGGTTAATGGCACCACCTCTGGTAAAGGTTTGTCACGCCCACTGAAATTCAAGAAGCTGGCTGCGCCTTTTATTTTTTGACATAGAAATATTTGGGGGAAATGAGGCCTTGTCCACACGAAAGCCAGTTTCAAAGTATCCTCACAAGTTTCTTACCGTTTGGGCCGTTCATCCATATGATGTCGTAGTCGTTTTGCGCAACCTCATTAGCTTACTTCTGCTTTAGCAGCAAAATATTTTGCTTCTTAATTCCCACGTTCAACAAGCGATGTACTTGAATCACCCGCCATTGTCACTTCTCCTGTGTTTGTCTTTTTTACGTTGTTTCGATACATGCAAAGCCATTTTGTTCTGTAGATTGCAATAAAGTTAGAAAAAAAGTGTTCGTCTTCTTTGCTGATTCTTCTTCCACGCTTTCCGTTAATTCCCCGTGGCTGCGCCACTCCAGACTTGGCATATACATTACAGCCGTTAAACATCCTCAGCATTTTATTTTGGACGCACGCAAGTTTTGAAATGCTTCTTTTTTTTTTTTTTCTCTCTTTTTGGGAGATCTCAGTATTGATCATTTGAAATGTCATCATCATTGTTCTCCCTTTTTTTTTTTTTTTTTTTTGTATGTGTGTTTGTGTTTTGAAATGTTTCTATGTGTATATTTGTTTGAGGAATGAAGCCGGCTTTGCTTCCGTCTGGACAAGGCCTGAGGCAGTGCATTTCGATCTCCTTATTTTATGAGAAGTCTTAAAGTCTAAAGACGAGGTTATGTCATTGCCACACGTAATAAATGACCCTTCTGCGGGGCTGAATTTCTACTATTACCACAAAATGTCCAATTTATGCTTCATGGTTTAAGTGATCTTAAATTAAAGGCAAATATAAAATCAACACTGTTACTCAAAACAACGTTGCAGATTTATGGACAATTGTAATAATAATCTAAAATAATCTCCTAAGAAATCCCGTGTGCCCGCGCGGAGCACACATGGTCTTTTGATGATGTGTACAGATACATGTGACCTGTCCATTCAGACTGAGGTTGCAAAAAATACGATTTAGGACCACGCATAACCAAGGTCGGATTTGAAAACAATTGGAATTGAGCCATTCAGACTGTCATAAAAAAATAAGATACAGGTCAAATATGGGCAAAAAAAATCCGATTTGGGCCGCATTTGCCTGCAGTGTAAACGTAGCCTAAATATGACTTTTGGCCCCGTATCAGTCCAGCAGCCAGTCTGGATGATCAAGTTGCATACAGTACATGGCTTACCGTCAGCCTCTTGGAAGCGTCCACTTCAATCATGCCCTGAAGAAGGTTCTGGCATTCTGGCGGGATGAAGTGAGGCATGTGGAAAACTCCAAGTTTCACCTTCTCCAAAAGATTCCTCAAGTTGTCATCATCAAAAGGCAAAGCGCCCTGGTGAATCAAAGAGGAAAACTAAAATGTCGTTTGATTCTTTAACAACATAATACATGGAGAGTACTGTAACTACTGTCATCTTTCACCAACATAATAGAGCAGGATTCCCTGTATGCTAGTTATTTGGTTCGAGGTTATGTAAATACATTACGGTACAATCATGCTATGGTACTAATGTACTGCACTGACATACTAATGTACTGCACTGTCATGCTTGTAAGAATGGGCAACAAACAAAAATGACCAGATCATTTTAGACATGTTGATGTAATGTTACAGGGGTGAGTTCTGTTGATGTGTAGTACATACATCTGTGATGTCTTCTCCAGGCTTGTTCCTTCCCCCAGATGAATGAATGAAACAATACAATTTTCCTATTTTCTATAGCCGTTGAACAGTGAGTATTTGTTGTATATAATATCAATATCATATAATTAACTCCAAAGGTCTCACCACAACATCAGTTAAAAATGATGGTACTATTTGAATGGGCATATTAAATATACAGTAGTATATGATCATCATTTACCGGGGAATTGCACACTCATACGGTTATGAAGTTCTTTGACGTCATCCATGCTAGAAGTTGTGATGCAATTAGGTCAAACATGGTTACTTATTTAAAATGATTCAATGGGAACTTGGCCAACAGTAGTTGGGAGTTGTTAAAGCTCTAGCTGCAATGTAATTTTACACATCAAGTAGCACGGCCACCGGGAAAACCAATTATTCTATTGTCATGGTAATAGCCTGTCAGATGCTCATTAATAGATTAGTTGAACTTTGACAAAGAGAATGCTGTGTGTAAGGAGATATCAGTCCTCATGCCAGTGATGATGAAGCAGGTCTGTGACTCTGTGCTCTCCAGCTGGGGAGATCACTCTGTGACGTCAGTAAAATGAGCAGGACAGAGCCAGATGTCCACTGACACTGACCGTGTAATCAAAATGAAACGCACAGAGATTGAGCTTTACGCAACATGCATCTCCCGCAACTAAATTGTCATTGTAAAAGAGAAAAAAAACATTTGCTGTGATTTTTTTCATTTGTAACGTAGCCATTAATGAGTTTGTGCTTCTAGAAAATGTGTATAATGGCCAAAGTCTCATTCACCTTCATAACCACGATCAACTGTCCCACTTAATTTCACATTGCCATGGCTAATAAATTCGCAAATTAATGTCTTTATTAAAATAATGTTGAAAACGTTCCAACAAAAGCACTTTTGTTGTAATTTTATATATGCATGTTTTCAAAGCAGCTGCATGCATGGTTACTTCAAATCAAGTTAGTCCCTTGTATTATGTATAGTAATGTGATGCATGTTTTCATCATTTCTAATTTTATTTGTAGCCAACATTTATTTTACTTTTTAATGTTTGCTTCAGCAATTAATTTTGAGGTGTTTGAAAATACCCAGTGGATGAAGTTTTTCAATAGCTAATAAATATGACTAAGTGATACTGCCAAGATGTTTTAGTCAATTAGTCACATTAATTATATTATAGGTATATTATTTGTTTATATTTTGTGTATATGTTCTCATTTCATAAATAAGTTAATATATTTGCTATTGGTAATTACAGCTGAATTATTACTATAATATCAGCTGCTAAATCGTGTTTCTGCATTTTTTTTTTAATTGATGATTGAATTGATTGGTGCTTTAATATATATACTGTGTGTCTGTACGTAAATTAAATTATGTACACTTTGCGATTCCTTGGGTGTTAATTTCTAGACATGCTAATATTGCTCATTACCACACATCACAAGAGGCTTACGTTAAGAAGTGAATGGACCTCTGAACGTGTTTATTAACGCCCCCCCTGCTATAGCTATATCAACCAGGCATAAATCACACCAAGCCAGTCCTAGCTGACTTTTGGGCAAAGGGCAGAGTACACCATGGACTGGTCGCCTGCTAATTGTAGGGTACATACAGACAAACACCATTCATACACACATACTTTCTAAACTAAAGACAATTTAAGAGTCTTCAAGCCAGAATTCGGCCCGCAAACCTCAACACTGTGGGGCAGATGTGCGAACCACTCACTCACTGTGTTGTCCAGTATATTCTATTGAACAGTATTTCCTTGTAGGTTCCCCTATCTGTCAGTCTGTCCCGGGTCATCTGTGCTACGTACGTAGTTTACCGCCACCAGAGTGTAAATGTGTGAGTATGTGAATAATGTAACCATTGTGAAGAGTCTTTGAGAGTCCAAAAAAGTGCTGAATTGCAAATTGCTGAAACAAATACAGTTGCAGAAACATTCTGCCCATAATGAGATACTGTATCAAATAGTGTAATACGCACAGAAAGAATAATGTAAAATTGAATATATGTTTTGCAAACAGAACAGGGAAGACTTGGCAACAATAATCAACTATGAAACCAACCCAGTGGAATACAAAAACAACTCACCACTAAAAGTGCAAACAGGATGACTCCACAGCTCCAGGCATCTGCTTTCCGCCCATCATACTTCTCACCCTAGTACACATATATTGTGAGAAGAGAAACAGCAAAAGATGACAATAAAAAATCTTAATGGAGACTTTTACTAAACTGAAAATCACTGTAACCTGTGTCTTGGTACCATAGTTTTTGGAAAACAAACAAGCTCACATACTGTATAGCATGTAAAACCAGTGACAGATTGTAATTGGTGTCAATCAAATCATCATTTTACATTTTATCTATCTCAAAGGGTGACTATTTTGTCACTTGCTGTCAGTGGTGTAGTCCAGGGTATACACGGGTATACGGCGTATACCCACTTATTTTTCAGTCAGCATAGCGTATACCCACTTCTAAATCCCCCCTGATGCGCACCGTTCAGTAATATGTGAGGATGGTGAAGCAATGGCTCACCATCCTCCGCCTTTAATTGGCTGGTAGTCGATGCCTTCGCTGATTAGATTGGCCAACTTTTTGCATGAGGACTGATGAGCCAATTGCAGACAGGGTAGGGCGCGTCATAAACAGGGTGAATGATTCTTCAAATAGTGTCCTGAGCGGTGACGGCATTCCAGAGTTTTTGCTCAACTGGAACGCATCACGCTCATACACTAGAGTCTAAAGTACTTGCGGTGTGGTTTCGATCCCCGGAGTGGGGATTACACAATTTGAAAACGTTCCAACAAAAGCACTTTTGTTGTAATTTTAGTAGCTAGGCTGGTAGTTGATTGTAAAGTAATTTAAAACACAAGAATGGAGACATATACTTAAAAATTTGGACAATATTGAGATGTAATAGTGACTGTTTTTCACAATTTGTGTTCATCTCACATTATTTCTACTGTATATTTGTCTCATAACAAATTCATTTCACATTAATTCAGCCCGCTTGTGTTACCAGTAATAACTACAAACTACTCAAGTCAATCAAATCATGATATTTGTATTATTGTGAGCAAGTAAAAATGACAGATTTTTCTTACATGTCATTGTATTTAAAATTGTATTTATTTTATTTTAATTTTAGAGTATATCCACCTCTCCAAGGACCACTACACCACTGCTTGCTGTCAACGTAAAATTACATCACAGTACCAAAGGAGTCAGTTTATGAATGTCACATGAACAAAACCCAGAAAACAGGTGCGCCATGATTGGTCATTACCTGACCCCTTAGGCACAGTGAAGTCATTTTCAGTTGAGTGCAAGTGGCAAAATGGCCGTCCCCTGAGATGGATAAAAACGGGTGGATTTTGCCGCTTAATTCATATTTCACGAAAGCAATATAAATCAGAATACCATGTTTAAATTAGAGGGGGCACATAGAATATATTATTGTAAAGATTGCTTTACTTGACTTACCTTTTAAATGTTTGAATATGAATACCTTTTAATTTAAATTAAACTAATATTTTACATGTTTCACAAGTTAAGTCTACTGTTTAAGGTTTGGTTATCATCAAACAGTAGGCTACAAAGCAGGGGTCACCGACACAATGCCCGTGGCATGGCAGGCATGTTATGTGAATACAATTAATAGAGGGCACTTCACAAGCAAACGAGAATGGAGGCCTTCTCTCCGAGTCAGTAAAAAATTCTGGCTTTTCTGGGGTCACAAATAAGACCTCACGACTATGTGCCCATACTGTTTTCAAATTTTCTTTGAAACTACTGAGTTAGTTTTTTTCGAAGTTTGCTCTATTGTTGCTGTTTTTATGATTAATATCTTGTTTGAGTTTGAATGATATGTGAGAAGAGATCGAATCAGAAATTGTACTTTTACTTTTGAGTTACAACATTAATGGTCTAAACCGTGTTATAAAGAAGAAAAATATTTTAACTTAATGACTTAATTGTTCAATTGGGCTTCTACAAGAAACACATTTAAATGAGGTAGAAGATGCCAAATTAAAATGAGAGTGAGTGGGACAGATATTTAGTGCCCCATATGAAAAATACAAGAAAAGAGGAGTGGCTTTACTCTGCCATAGATTATTAGGGTTTGTATCAGAAAAAGCACTTAAAGACAAAAATGGTTGTTGGGTAATTGTCATAGGTTCTATTGGAGGTGTCTTTCTGACAATTATGAATATTTATACTCCTAATGAGGATGACCCACGCTTTTTTGAGAGAGCTAAAATTCTAGCGAGAAACTCAAAAGGAATTATAATACTGAATTTGGATAAGGATAACTCCTTAGAACTGTGGCGTCATTGTTAAAAAAAAAACTGATGCTTTTCAGCATATGAATGAAGAATTTAAACTCTTTCTTGACTTTAATGACAATAACGAGACGTCCCCCTCTGTTTTATGGGACACAATTATATTAAAGGGCAAAATTATATCACTTTGTTCGAGACTTAAAAAAGAACGTGAGGCCAAACAAGTAAAATTAGAAGAGCGAATAAAACAATTGGGAAGTGATCATAAAAGAACAAATAACGATATTGTTTTACAGGATCTGAAGAAGTGCAGAAATGACTTGAATGATTTACTTACATACAAGGCAGAGGGTGCTTTACGATTTGATAATCAAAAATATTATGAACAAGGGAATAAGGCTGGTAGGTTACAGACGCTCCCCACCTTACGAACGAGTTACGTTCCGGACGATCGTTCGTAAGGTGAATTTGTTCGTAAGTTGCTTCAGTGCTATATTTTGTATTATAATTTATGTTTAAAGCCTATATAAGTATATTGAAGGTTTATATAAGTATGTTTAAGGCTTGTACAAGTAAGCTGCATTGGTTTGTACTGAAAAAAACTTAATAAAATGGAGAGAATACGTACAGTACTGTACTGTACTACGTATGTTAGAGAGAGAGAGAGAGAGAGAGAGACACACACACACAGTATGTACATGTACGTAATAAGATAAATAAAATGAAGTTTAACTTACTTTTGGAAGATGTACTCGATGCTTAAGGAGATGATGGAGGAGGAGGAAGAGGATGATTTTATATCATGAGAGATTCTTCGTCGTCGCTGGAATCGGCTTCAAAAGTTATTTCCTGCTTCATGGGGACCGGCGTTTTCTTCCTCCTCCTCCTCGCCACGTTGCTCAGCCTCCAATGAGCTCTCACAGCGCCAATCGTCGGTATTAGCGGCGGAAAGAAGCACTACGCGCAATACAAAATCTAACTTACAGCATTTCTTTCCAAACATTTTTCGACATACTGTACGTGCAGAAATGTTCGTATGTACCGTTGTTCGCAACTCGAATGTTCGTAAGTAGGGGAGCGTCTGTACTTGCATTTCAGCTAAGAAAATTACAAACAAGTAGAACAATCCAGAAAATGACATGTCCCAAATAAAGGAACATAGTCTCACACCCCAGAGCAATAGCTAATGCTTTTTCTACATATTACAAGCAACTATTTAACTCAGACCATGTACCTGATAAAGAGAACAAGATTAAACAGTTTTTGCAACGTATTAATTTTACGAAACTTGATGGGAATGAAGCTAAAGCTTTGGTGGAGACTATCACTAAGGAAGAAATTACATTTATTATAAGAAATCTTAACAATAACAAAACACCGGGCATCGATGGGCTCCCGGGGAAATCTATAAATGTTTCCAGGTGGAGCTTGTTCCACTTTTACACAGGGTATTTAGCCACGCGTTAAATTCTAAAGACTCACAAAAAACATGGGCTGAGGCAATAATCTCTGTGATATATAAGGACAGAAAATGCCTCATATAGGCCCATTAGTTTGCTATGTAACGATGTGAAAATACTGAGTGCAATATTGGCTAGGAGACCTCAGAAGATTGTTGTCAAACTTATTAACCCAGATCAGACAGGATTCATACCCAGGAGATTAGGTGTAAATAATGTCAACAAGGAATGTCCACACCCGTCAATGCTTCTGACGCTGTGAAGGCATTTGATCGGGTGGATTGGATGTTTCTGAAACTGGTACTGGCTGAAATGGATTTTGATGAAAGTTTTAATAAGTGGTTTGAAGTGTTGTACATGAGTCCCCCATCTAGAGTATGTGTTAATAGGTATATTTCTGAAAGTTTTCCTTTGGGAAGAGGGACACGCCTGGGCTGTTGCTTGTCGCCGATTTTGTTTGCTATGAGTATAAAGACTTTAGCAGAATTGATTAGAAATAATCCGTTAATTTTAGGTATATCAGACAAATGTAAGACCCACAAATCCTATCCTTGTATGCTGATGCTATTATATTGTATATAAGAGACTCAATAACATCTATACCAGAAAAAGTCTGGGGGACTTTGGCATGGTTTTAGGATATAAGGTAAATGGTTCAAAATCTGAAGCTATGATGATAAAAGGTAATTGGCCTTTGGAGTTGGATAAAAAGATAAAATTTAAATGTTCTCTTGGTAGTTTTCAATATTTAGGAATCACAGTTACTCCGGATACCTCTCAACTGTATAAAGCAAACTTTGGAAAATTAATGGATCAGATTCAGAAAGATTTTACTAGGTGGGAATTATTGCCACTTTTCTTTTTTGGGTGAATTGAAACTGTCAAAATGAATGTTCTCTCCAGATTACTGTAACTGTTTTTGTCTTTGCTTATCCAGATTCCAGTGTCTCAATTTAAAAAGATGCAAAAAATGGTATCTTCATTTATTTGTCAAAAAAAGAAGCCCAGGATTAAATTTGCACAACTGACCAGTGGTAAAGCCCGTGGTGGTCTTAACCTACCGTACTTTAACTTGTATTACTGGGCAGCACAATTGTGTGGAGCGATGGAGTGGCAAAAACAAAATAAAGAAACAACATGGTTAACTCTGGAACAAAGTGTATGCCCTCGGTCCTCGCTGAAGGACTTGATGTTTGGCCCCAAAGAGGAGTAAAATAAATATAAAATTACAAATATCTGGGCGGATTGCACATACAAAATTCTAAGCAATGTTCGAAAAAAGATTAAAGCTCCTCTGCTGAAATTGAGGGCTACTAGAATATCTGGTAGTGTGGATTTTCTACCAACACAAATGGATGCGAAGTTTCGGGACTGGGAAGGCAAAGGTCTTGCCCTTGAAAATGACTTAATTCAAGATGAAAATCTGAAGTCTTTTGGGCAGTTACAGAAGGAATTTGGTTTGGTTTCGAATGATTTGTATAGGTTTTTACAACTGAAAAGTTATCTGATGTACCATAAAGAATGGTCCTTTCTTAAAGTGCAACCTACTGACAGAACTGTATCTCACTTGTATAAATGTTTACTGTCAGATATATCCGGGGACATCTTAGAGATAAACGAAAAGTGGGAATTAGAAACGAATACGGTGATAGAAGACCAAGTGTGGAGACACGTGTGAAAGAGGACACAAATTAACCAACAGTCCAACATGGAAAGAATTTCTATGGAAAGTTAAGATTCAATTTTTTAATTCTCTCCAAATTTGATAAGACAAAATCAAATATGTGTTAGAAACAGTGTGGACAAATTGGAGATCGCTTTAAGGAATTAGTGAACTTTGTATTATATT
This sequence comes from Vanacampus margaritifer, assembly GCF_051991255.1. Lineage (NCBI taxonomy): Eukaryota > Metazoa > Chordata > Actinopteri > Syngnathiformes > Syngnathidae > Vanacampus > Vanacampus margaritifer. Next base: position 3,113,574 of record NC_135435.1, read on the forward strand.
AAACACTCAGATTGAATGGAACCCGAAGATATTTATCTTTGGGGTGTCACCCCTGGCTCGCATGAGTAAAAATAAGATGTATCTTTTGAAAGTTCTTTTGTCGGTGACTAAAAAAATGATAACTGTATGTTGGTACAAACCATTATCCCCTACAGTCAACCAGTGGAAAGAAAGGACATTGAAAGTATACATGATGGAGAAAATAACTGCAAGATTAAATTTAAATACTGACATATTCAAGAAGAGATGGAATCCGCTAATAACATCTGAATTTGACAATGTAACTGCACTTGTTGCCCCATTTGGGACATAACTGACGAGACTTTTGTTGTTTGCTGTTTTTGTTTTGATTTTGATTGTATTTAATTTTATTTTAAAAGCCTGTGTTGTCAATAAAGACTTCTGTTAAAAAAAATAAAAAAAAAGCATTGTATTTGATATTTATCTGTTTTCTATTTTGCTAAATCATTGTCAATAATTACTGCAAAATTAATATGATCAATGTCTTCAAGTAGACGGATACCATTTATTAAAAGTAACATATATGGTATTTGAAGTTAATTTGTGCAAATGTGTTATTTTGTGTTTGTGTAATATGTGTATCAAACTGGTAGATCTCAGTTTCAAAAAGGTTGGTGACCCCTGGTATACAGTATGAAAAAACAAGGAAAGCCAAAACATATAAAACTGCATAATAAAGAATAGTATCAGTGAGAATAAAGTGCATTTCCTCCCAGAAAGGGAAAATATTTTGAGGTCGGAAAAATTAATAAAGTGAAATGCTGCGAGGATGCAACAGTGACGCAACAGCTGCTGCAAGAGGTTTGTGCTACTATTACTTCATAAAAGACGGCAAACAGAGAGAGGTCTTGGGAGAGAGCACTTACCCTGATAACCTCTGGGCAGGCGTAGTGAGGCGATCTGTAAAAGAGGCAAAGAGGGGTTGATGCTGGAGAGGAATCAAAGTAGTCCACTAAATCATACATCACATTCACTCAAAGGGAACACAGCCAGCAGCCAACATGCTGAAAAAGAAATGACTAAAGAGCACAACCTTCAAGGGCTCCATAGAAAAAAACTTACTGAACAAATCCCTATCTTGCCATTTTCCCACCAGGATATTACATAACACTGGGAACCGCAATTTTGTTAGACAAAATTACATACAAATCGGCTTAATGAATGTAAAATTATGAGTTTGCTGGTTTGAGTTACATTGCTAGACAAACATTTTCTTCACTGGTCTCTAAATAACAATAAATACAATATAATGTAAGTAAAACAGAAAAAGGAGGAGAGACAGTAAAGTGTCAACCAGGGCCTTTTTTACAGCACACAATTAGTTTCTAGCAGATATGTTGAACTAAAAAAGGAGCCTGTAACACAGCACATCTTATTCTGTAGAGCTCAGCTGTTCTCCAAAAGCACCGAAAACACAATGATTAAAGTATCTCTTCAGAGAAACATGAACACACAATTGGAAGTGGAATGACAGTTTGCAAACATTTTGCTGGTTATTTTATGAATCCAAATGCTGTTTTTGTTGTTGTGATGAAATGGCCGTAAGGCGAGCCATTTATAAGAAAGTGAATGAGTTAATGGTAACAATTAAAAAGTAAAAATGATTAACTGTTGTAGTAATTGCAAATATACATTGTTTTATTCCTTTGTTTTAGACAGGTGAACATCACGTAAACATGTGAGGCAATTAGTACTGGAGGAAAATAACACTAAGCTTAAAATATTGGTAGGGACTCAAACTTCAACAACGAAACTAGAAAACACAATTTAAAGTTAGAAAAAAAGAGAGCCCTCATTAATTCTTCTGAACAGTCATTCCAAACATTGCTTAATTGAGTCATTATTGTGCCTTCTGAGCAACGACTTTTATCGGGTCACTGTGTTGATTCATTGTATAATAAATGAAGCAGATAGCGTGACTCACTTAGTGTCTCATCACATTTCTGTGTTAAACAACCTTTGTGTGAATGCATGCACACTCCATCACTTTTTTATGCTACTGAACATGAACATGAAGCAGTTTAACTAAATAGTCAGGCTAACTGAAAACACAAAATGCTATCTCCTTACATTAGTGCATGATTTCAGTCTACCCACTTAGAGCGCCAACTCAATGAGTGCCATTTAACAATCTCCTTATTGTCATAAAATATGGAAACGTTTTTTTTACACGCACAAAGATGGTTACAACACAAACCCTTAATGATTTGTCATTATAAAAAAATATTTTACAACTGACAAATGTCAAAAATCGTCATAAGAATGCAGCTATTACTTAATCAGTAGAGAAAAGCCTCAACAATACTTGAGGAGTGTTTATGTATTAGATTTTACGGAATATGAATATTCACCAAAGTGATGGGAAGCTCATCTGAAACCCAGAGGGGGTAATATCATGGCTTACATGGCTTCTTCTGGGAGACACTCATTAATCGTCATTACATGATGGCAGCAGCAAAATTAACTCAGTCTACAGAAACAGTTTCTGCCAATTTAAAGAAGGATGCAGCCAAACTGAGTGATAGCTCCTTTATAACAACACAAATTAGCCAAACAAAACTGCCGGAACAACAAAGTGGGTCTCCAGGGGAAAGAAATTGAATGTTTTTGGCCTCACTTGAGAACATGCCATGAAATCAGGCAGAGTTGTACTGCTGCCTTTACCCTGCGCCGGTCACATATTGTAAATGGAAATATCCATCTATAGCACCATCTTATCATCAGATCGCTGATCGGAAATCCTTTCTTTAAAATAAGTGCTTTCTAGAATAAAAAACAGTCAATGGAAAAAGAACATTAAATCAAATACTCAACGTTTAGCCCGTTTGAACTGTATAGTAATACAGAATATCTATTTAACTTCAAATAAGTAAGAATTACTGTAAAATGACTGTCAAAAAAATAGAAGATACAACAATGTTTGCATAAAATAAACATTAGTCCTAACCCTGACCCGGTATCATTCTGTCATACAGACCTACATACCCCTTCCGCCTCCCTTTTTTTTTTTTTTTTTTGAACCTGACAGTGGTGGAACTGTGGAACTCATGCGATTAATTACGATTAAATATTTTAATTTATTTTTGACTGACAACGCTATTTATTTAATTAGATATATCTTTCTTTCAAAAAGTATTCATGTCAGTATAGTATTAATTATTGCAATTTCAATATTAATTTATCCATACATTTTTTTAACCGCTTGTCCTCACAAGGGTCGCGGGGGCGCTGGAGCCTATCCCAGCTGACTTCGGGCAGTGGGCAGGGTACACGCTGAACTAGTTGCCAGCCAATCCAGGGCACACAGAGACAAACAACCATCCACACTCACAATCACATCTATGGACAATTTGGAGTGTTCAATTAACCTGCCATGCATGTCTTTGGAATGTGGGAGGAAACCGGAGTACCCGGAGAAAACCCACGCAAGCACGGGGAGAACATGCAAAAACCACCCAGGAAGGCCGAAGCCCGGACTCAATCTCACATCCTTTGCAATGGGAGGTGGACGTGCTAACCAGTCATCCACCGTGCCGCCCCAATATTAATTTAATTATTTATTTTTTTATTTTATTTTATTTATTTTATTTTGGCACACAAATTTTATCAGTTATTCTCTTCCATCAAACTCAGTAAGCGGGACGAGCACTGATCCAGCGCCAACCAAATTGCCCGCATTAATGCTTCTGTGAGTATCAGAATTTTTTTGTGAAAGATTTAAAAAAGCAACTTAAAAACTTTGTGCACCTTTATGTATTTTATCCACTCACCCACAGCTGGTCTCTAGTAGACTCTCGCCAACCTGCAGAGATGCCATGCCAAAGTCTGCTATCCTGATGTTGTTCTTCTCGTCTAATAACAAATTTTCCGGCTTCAAGTCTCGGTGGCTGGACAAGAAAGAAAAAAAGGGTTACAAAACTCAAACACAATTTAAAAAAAAAATGCCCTTGACATACCCTGTCTAGTTCGATTCAGACACAGCTTTGCCACTGGTCGCAACTCAGTTTGGAAACATCAATAATGGATGCTGACGATGCTGCACATACTGTGACTGCACTGGCAACAAGATATAGAAGTAATACTAAACACTGACACAAATGCTGCAAATGAATCAACAGTATCAAATCCTGATAATGCAACATCATCTGTGAAAACCTATGCTTTAAGCCACATTTTTTCCATGAAAAATGATCAAAAATTGTTCCACCATACTATATACACGGATTCATAAAAAAAAAGAAAATAGACCTTCTTCGATACCTAGATGTTATAGAAAAAGGCGTACTTACATTGAATTTCCAACGTGATATTAAATGTCTAATGTTACAAATATATGTAATTACAGTGGTCACTCGCGACTTCGGAGTTCAATTATCACTTGGCAGAGCGCTCCTGATCAATGGGGAAGTGACGCTCAGAACAGGTGCCTTACAACTTCCAAGTGTCAATGATCACTAGTGGGGGTTACATCCAATTATTTCAAAAAAAATTTAAGCAAATTTACTGAAAATGCACAATACATGCGACTTAAGCCCGTTTCCATCTGTTCTTCTTTTGCAAATATTGAGAGGGGACTCCGCCGCTGTAGGTGTCAGTATACATCATAGAGATCTGATCTACCAGTAATTCAAAAGAAGAAGACCAGGAAGCGACTGCATCATTCAATGATGTCGTATGAGTTTGCTTTTGTTATTCTTGATAGTTTCTTTACTGTTTTCCATCTAAAATTGCATTAAGATTCACTTCTTCAATTAATTCCAAAAAGATTTCTGTTTCTTCTCCCCAAACATACCTTAATTTATTGTCTGACATTGCTTTGGGACTACAAACGTACGTGTGATGTAATATCCGGTCAAAACGTGCAACGTTTCCATAGCCAAAATTGGCTTCTTTTTTTGGAATATGCTTCAAAATCCACCCCCTCCAAGCCTAATTTTTGAATTTCTAGCGTTTCCATTCAGTTTTATTTTCGCATTTCTTGAAAATTTGAATAAAAATAGGTAGATGGAAACCCCAATAATGTGTCCTGCAATTCACATGAGTTTTTTTCCCCCTGAATTTCCAAAACAGATGCATGAAATTAAAAATGCATGCTAATATCACTTTCCTGATTAAAAAACAAACAAACAAAGAGTGGATGAGTGAAAAATGGGCCATCCAGGCAGGATGATCCCTTTTTTAAATACGCATTTTTAGGTTAATACCTTTAATATTTATATTTAATATTCCACCCACAAAGCCCAAAAATAAAACGTAACCAAAAAAACAAAAAAGTATCGCAATATGTATTGGATCGCCACCAAAGTATCGGGATTGGATTGTGACAGAAGAGGATCGTCCCTGTTCTAATAGATTAAGAGAAAGCCTACATTGTTAATGCAATGATGGACTTTTTTTCTGTCTGAGTTTGAAGTGTCTGACATTATTTGATTGCAGCTCGCAGCTAGCCGAACGCTGTCGATGTTTACGCTAACGTTAGTGGCTAGTTGCTAACGACTGAGACTTGTGCCGTATCATGCATGGAAGACTAAGTAACTAGCGGTTTCTTAGTGTCGTTAATTAGCAATTAAATATAATTTTGGGATGGCGCGTTGATGTTGGAAGTCGACAGTCGCGTGAGGACGAGTCAAGTTGGACGCCTTGAGCCGCGACGCCTACGTTGCGTAGGCCAATTTCAAAATACAAGGCAATTGCATCGACGTCAAATAATTAATTGGAAGGCTTTTATTTTGAAGTTGGGTTCCACAGCGCAGACTATGTACAACCCAATCCGTACGATCATACGGATCACAGCTCAAAGATGAGCCGTTGCATCACTCATTTGACATGTCCTCGCGCCGTGCAACCAGATTTTTTACGAGCACAGGCTGTAAAGTTGGCCGCATTTGCAGGCGAATTGGTCGCAGTGTCGAGCCCTTCATAGTCTGAAAAATAGCATACCTGGGTAGGTGTAAGTATGGACTACACTTTTCAGCTCTGTATCATGAAGAGTTATTGAAGATTATGGCTTAGATGTTAAATGCAACACACCATATGGAGTGACTGTGGCAGAAGTCCAGGGCTGATATGATCTGTCGGAAGAATTTTCGTGCTTCTTTAGGTGTCAGCCGGCCTTTCTTCACTAGGTAGTCAAAAAGCTCTCCACCAGACACATGCTCTAGCACCAGGTACCTGAGAAGATGGGACATTATACACTTTAAACATGGCATCAACTGGCAGGTTTGCTGTGCTCGAGTATGACTGCTCTCATGGTTTATTCAATTGTGAACACACAAAATTGAAGAGTGCATCAAACAAGTGATCTTTGTTGCAAATCAACACTGTTGCAATAGGGTTTGTCCCAATTACGTTTGAACTGCTATTTTTAGAACACCACAGTGCGCATGGGCAGCAGCCATTTTGCTTTCGGACCTTTGTGGGCCGACTTGATACTTCATCATAAGTAACTTGCTTAACAGACGTATTATGGTTGCAACAAAATGCCAATTTGGTGTGTGACTGGTGATGTGGTCACCGTGATCAAATGGAGTTTTATCATACCTTTCCCAAAGCCCAGGAGGAATCCAGAGAGATGTCTATGCTGGTTTCAAGCATGTAAGCAGCAGGGATTTACAGTGAAAAAATGTCAACGAAGACCTCGGTATGTGCTCCCTAAATTTCGTCAGTAACCGTTTTTATGCCACAACACAATATGTATCATTTAGCACACAGCTTTAAACATTGGCCCAGTCTCAATACCAACACTACACCCTACTCTCTACAATGAAGTATTCACTTAATAGAGGTGCACAAAGTGTCCGAGAATGCAGTTTACAAGCGTCAGACAATTAAATAAAATAGGCGGACCAAAACAGCAGCTAACCCAGCCCACGCTGACCAACACAAACCCATGCGACAGCCAAAAGGCAAGACAAGTAGTAACCCAGAAAATAATTGAATTGAACTCGATGACCAGCCATTCTCAGTGGTGGAAGACATTGGATTTCGTCGTCTGCTCGCTCATTTGGAGCCTCGCTACATGCTACCAGGACGCAAATATTTCACAGATGTTGTTCTGCCTGAGTTTAACCAGAGAGTGTACTGTAAAATTGAATGTCTCCTTAAAGAAGGCCTATCATCCAGTATAACTTTTACAAGTGATATATGGAGCTCGGATGTCAGTCCTGTGTTGATGTTTAGTCTAACAGCTCACTGGATTGATTTAGATTTCCACCTTCACAAAGCTGTTCTGCATGCCCGGGAGTTTTCCGGCTCACATACTGCCGTTGCTATAGCGTCAGCTTTTATGACAATGTTTGAAACATGACATAATCCGAAAGACAAAGTACACGTGATATTGAGAGATAATGCCCGGAACATGGTGAAAACTATGACAGATAATGAGTTACCAAGTTTGGGTTGTATGGCACACACCCTGCAGCTGGCCATTCATGATGCAGTGCTTTCACAGCACAGTATAAGTGATATTATTGCCACTGGGAGATGCATTGTGGGTCACTTCAGGCATTCCCCTTAACATATGCAGGACTTCAGAGTGTACAGAACCAAATCGGCCAGCCCACCAAAAGACTACCACAAGAATTCAGCACTTGGTGGAATAGCACCTACTATATACTCCATAGTTCCCTTGAGCAAAAAACGTGTATTGAGCATTTACGCAGCTGACTATGAACTACCTGCTACATTTACGTCATCACAGTGGGGATTGATTGAAAACATGGCAAACCTCCTGGAACCTTTTGAAGAACTGACCAAGGAAATATGCTAATCAACTGCATCAGCCGGTGATGTAATACCCTCTGCGATGGTTTTAAACTGTCACCTTGCCAAAGGCACTGTAGCAGATCATGGTGTTAAGACAACCAAGTCCACTTTGGTGGAAGCTGTCACCAAAAGATTTGCTGACATTGAAATTTAGCCTCTCTACAGTGTGGCAACCATTGCAGATCCAAAGTGAGAAAATATATCCGTTCCTAGGGCCTCCCGCTGTTGGGACATGCATGGAAAACCTCTCCAGGGAGGCGTCCAGAAGGCATCCAAACCAGATGCCCGAGCCACCTCAACTGGCTCCTTTCCACGTGGAGGAGCAGCAGCTCGACCCTGAGTTCCTCCCGGATGACCGAGCTTCTCATCCTATCTCTAAGGGAGAGCCCGGACACCCTATGCAGGAAACTCCTTTTGGCTGCTTGTATCCGGGACCCACAGCTCGTGACCATAGGGGAGGGTTGGAATGTAGATCAACCAGTAATTCGAGAGCTTTGCCTTTTGGCTCAGCTCCTTTACCACCACAGACAGATAGAGAGTCTGCATCACTGCACCGATCCGCCTGTCATTCTCCCGCTCCCTCCTGCCCTCGCTCGTGAACAAGACCGCAAGATACTTGAACTCCAATTGAGGCAGGATCTCCTCCCCAACCTGGAGAGAGCATGCCACTCTTTTCCGACTGAGGACCATGGTCTCGGATTTGGAGGTGCTGATCCTCATCCCAACTGCTTCGAACTCGGCTGCAAACCGCTCCAGTGAGAGTTGATGAAGCCAACAGCACCACATCATCTGCAAAAAGCAGAGATGCTATACTGAGGCCACCAAACTGGACCCCCTCAACGCTTCGGCTGTGCCTAGAAATTCTGTCCAGAAAAGCTATAAACAGAATCGGTGACAAAGGGCAGCCTTGGTCCAACCCTCACTGGGAACGAATCCGACTTACTGCCTTAATGCCAAACTCAGACATCGGTCGTACAAGGACCGAACAGCCCGTATCAGGGGGCTTGGTACCCCATACTCCTGAAACACCCCCCACAGGACTCCTTGAAGGACGCAGTCAAACGCCTTCTCCAAATCCACAAAACACATGTAGACCAGTTGGGCGAACTCCCATGCACCCTCGAGGACCCTGCCGAGGGTGTAGAGCTGGTCCACTGTTCCACAGCCGGGACAAAAACCAAACTGCTCCTCCTGAATCCGAGATTCGACTTCCCGACGGACCCACCCCTCCAGCATCCCTGAATAGAACTTACCAGGGAAGTTGAGGAGTGTGATCCCTCTAAAGTTGGAGCACACTCCCATTAATTTCTTTTAATGCACCACATACGCTCCTTGACATGCCTGGGAGGCGGGTGGATCGGAGCAGAGGGGGATATAATTTCCCTCTGCTCCGGTTCACCTGCCCCCAATTTTAATGCAAAAAGTTGGAGTACACTCTCCGGTCTGCCAATCCAGGGGCACTGTCCCCGATGTCCATGCGATGTAGAGGCGTGTCAACCACGACAGCCCCAAAACATCCAGAGCCTTTAGGAACTCCAGGCGGATCTCATCCAACCCCGGGGCCTTGCCACCAAGGAGCTTTCCAACCACCTCAGTGACTTCGTCCCCAGAGATAGGAGAGCCCACCTTGGAGTCCCCAGACTCTGCTCCCTTAAAGGAAGACGTGTCGGTGGAATTGAGGAGGTCTTCCAAGTATTCTCCCTACCGATTCACAACGTACCCAGTCGAGGCTAGTGTTAATGGTGCACTGCTTTCCTCTCCTGAGATGCCGGATGGTGGACCAGAATTTCCTCAAAGCCGTCCAGAAGTTGTTTTCCATGGTCTCACCGAACTCTTCCCATGTCAGAGTTTTTGAGCAGTAGCCCCCCTCCCACCCAACCCCCCCGCGCCTATTTATTTTTTTAATGCACCACATACACACACTGACATGTCTGGGAGGCGGGTGGATCGGAGCGTGGGGATATCATTTCCCTCTGCTCCGGTTCACCTGCTCCCAATTTTAATGCACCACACACACACACTTGTATATACAATACAATACATATACAAATACAAATACAATAAAATGGTTTTATATTTATATGTTTTTTTCCCCCCACAAATATACAAATGGTCAGTCCTCACATTTTAATTTTACAAATTGACCAATTGCAAAGTAAATGTCCTGCTCTCTTTAAAGGTGGGGTCTTTAGTTTTGTCCGTTTGTGTTTCTAAACACAACCGTTTGTGTTTGTAAACAACCAATTCAAAACTGACTCCTCCCATGGCTCAACCCCCACTCTTCTCATCAACATTGCGCCTACCTTCAGCGACTACCCCCTATGTGATTGGGTGGAGGGGTAAACATAGACTTTCCGCCCACAAACGTCTCTTCATGTTAAAACATAACAAAATGGCAAAATACAGGGTGGGGTGGTGGTGGATGATGACAAAATCACCACCACACATTAACAGAAGCCCAGAGGTGTTGATTGAGAAGGATTACATGTGTATACATCCAGTGTTTAAGAAGTGTTTATTTCTGAGTGAAAACTAGAGACCTCACCTTTAATGAAGCACAAGCGTTTTTCTACTGGTCTCCTGAAAGGTAATGATTAACGTACAAGGATTACACCCGAGGCCAGTGATTTATTTATAGTTAAATGTCTTATTTGTCAATCATTCTGCAACATTGAATTTCATGTCAAATTAATATGATTTCCCCCTTGAAGGTACAAAGACAGATTTTATTCTGAAGCACTCAAGACCAAAACGCACGGACTGCTTCTTGGTATGATGACAAACGGCACCCATGGGTACGCAAACCAAGAATCTGAAGAGGAGAACACAGGCCAGCCAGCAGAGAAAGTGTTGTGTCCTGGATCCATGTCCTCAATGTTTGGAAGAAACCCAGTAGCAGCCTAACGCAGACCATGCAGCACTATCAGAGATGATCATCTACCTCTCAGAGCCACCCATCTCTCGGCATGCATCACCACTGGAGTATTGGAAAACTAACAAGGAACACTTTCCAGACCTTGCTGGAGTAGCAAGAGCCTACCTGTCTGCACCCTGCACGAGAGTGTGGAGAGTGGAGAGTGAGCGCCTTTTTAGCTCTGCACCCGACATTGTGGATGAACGCAGGAATAGACTCATGCCTGAAAATGCAGAGATGCTCCTCTTCATTAAAACAAAAATCTTCCCACAGTGTTGGCTAACATGCCATAGACACTTAGCCTATGCAAAGGCTGCTGAATATTTTTTCCTTGTCTAAAACAAATGCACTTTAATGCTGTTTCTGTCAGATAACATTAATGTTACCAATTGTTATAAAAAGGGGAAATTTTACTTTTCATGCTAAGCAACAGACTTGCTATACAGTAGCCTATTATTTATTTGCACAAGATTGTTTATCTACGCACAAGAGACTAAGCCAAGTTCCAGGGTAGTTTCAATTTAGGGAACTTATTGAATAGTTTATTTGAATGAAGCCTGCATGTGACTTTTTTTGTATTGTTTTGTTTTATTCATTTTTTCCTTTCAGACACATTATTACAGGTTACATCGATCACATAATATCATTTGCAACATTGACATCCAAAAGAAGGGCTGGGCTGACGGGTAGAAGCCATGGCTTATTAGTAACCCGTCCCCATTGATTCTTACTATACGCATCAGTCATATACATTGGTTATAAGAGTCATTGATTCACATTGTTATCAATCCCAGACTTAAGTCTGCACACTCCTCACTCAGTTCATCTTGAGTGATATCTGTGTGTAAGTTGCAGCTAGTACCAATCATTTGCAATTGGTAAATCGGTTCCCAGACGCCACCAACAGGCCCACCCAAAACAGGCAAGCAGCCAAGGCGAGCGAATGCTCGTTCACCAGTAGCGTCTTCGCTGACCTTGGATCAGCTTTCACACATGTTGTGGCTTCCAGAAGAGTAGATGGGCTTGCATTCTGCGTATTGCGTCCACAGCAATGTTCACTCCATTCTGGTCAGTTCAGCTACCACTGTTGGCCAGCATTCGATGATGCTTAGATCTTTATACTCCTGAGCACTCACCAAGGCTGGATCCACAATTAATCCCAAATCTCTGAGTTGAGTTGTCACTTTCTGCTTGACAGTCTCGTTCGCTGAAGCTGGGTCAGAATCAACTGCACTTGTGCTGGTCGCAGCTCTCACCCGAGGGCCGCGGCGCGGTTTTATCTGGATACCTGTAACTATCACATCGTTCATTCAAAGATTCTGTTCCAAATCATCCACTTTTTGTTCCAAGGTGACAATGCGTCAATCTTTTTCTTGTGTCTCTTTCTTCAACTGCTCAATTTCCTGCAGAAGTGGCTTGGTGCTCTTTTTCATTTCAAGTATTTCGGTGACCATTTCTTTGAGTTTTGTAAGAGAAGATTTGATCTCCTCAATTTCGTCAGCTCTTTTTCCGCCACAATGCAATGCAACAATGTAGTTAAAAATCCCAATGTCAACAAAATAGAAGTCACGAGCGAGTGCAGGAGCAAGTACAGATGTGTCCTTCCTCAACAGATGCGTCCTTGATTAATTTTTTACCTTATATTGTGATCCATGCAAAATTTGCGTGGCATACTATTTATTTGATTTTTTTGCAATTTTAAGTCTGTTGAGACCGCTGATTATTTCAATCTGTTAAAGATTGTGCACTAAAAGCTGGTAAATGTACGTTTTTCCGTTATTTTTTGACTTAATAGTTGATGTATCGTGCCAGCAATGGTTTTGTATTAATTTTCTTGAAAAAGTAAATGTTTTGTCTAAAATTAAGATGATCATTTGTTTTTGTTTTTTTTCAGATAATATAGCCAATGGCACTCATAATAAATACATTGAAAAAAAATACAGATAATCAATGTGATCAGTATCGTCCGATCTTACTCATGAATGATCGGTATCGATATCGGCAGCATAAAACCCCGGTCGGAACATCCCTAGAAAAAAGGATAAAAAATAAAGGTATTCAAATTAATGTCATAGCCGTAGAGAACAAGAAGACCATGTGTTATGTGAGTCTATAGAGAAAACAGTATGAGGAATACATTTCCCAAATGAAAAAGTTATTAATAAGTTTATATAAACTACTGGTATGGTGTATTTGAATTGGAACATACTCACTACTAAATGTACATTTCAGAACTGTACGGGTTTTTCTGTGTTTAGAATGTTTTATTTTTCACCTCCATTCATTTCTCCCAGAGACAGCAGTGAACTTTAATGGCTGTTCTTGTATTTCCTTTTTTCTACATCCTGATTTATTAGCAGATTAGGAGAGCTACTCGACCGTTTACCTGTCACAGCTATTTAAATTAGAAATGCTTTTGCATGTGATTTGTGTGTGGAATGTTCGATGGCAAACTGTTTGCATCTCCAACTGTCCCTGTCCTCACAATATTAAGAAAACATCATTTGACAGTGGTGCTTTGATCAATTTATAGAAGAAGGCATTAACCTATGTTAATGGAGCATAGCCACTATACACAACAGATAAATATATAAAAAAATATATGCAGTTTTAGTCTCCATATTAGAGTGTGAAAGGCAGTCTTCTTGCAAACATCACATAGTACAAATTAACTATTTGACTGCCAAAAACGTTAAATGACGTTTAGTAAAAACCTACAGAGGACGTTAAAAGACGTTCTCCAATTTTTTTTTTTTGGAAACGGGTGGAGGAAAGCCTTGGCCAGCTGGGATGAAAGTTTCAAGCAGATCTAGTTAGCCTAATGACTATTTTTGGCCCCTAGATGGCAGCAATGACTCTCTTTTGACAAGATTGGGTAGGCATTAGTAGAAGACGTGAGGCGGAGCTAGAGGGGACAATGGCTGGGGAAGGGAAGAGAACATGGCGACCGGTTGCAAGCAGCTCACGCTCGAGCAGTTTTTTTCAAAGACGAAAAGCATCGACCAACGCTAAAGAGCACATTGATGACGACGATGATCATCATTGATGATGATGATGATGGTGACTCCGAGGTTGGAAGCGTTGACGCGGCAGTAGAAGACGTGAGGCGGAGCTAGATGGCTGAGGAAGCGAACAATGGCGACCGGTTGCAAGCAGCTCACACTTGGGAATTTTTTTCAAAGACGAAAGTCATCGACCAAAGCTAAAGAGCACATTGATGACGACGATGATCATCATCGATGATGATGATGGTGACTCCGAGGTTGACACCGAAGTTGGAAGCGCTGACGCGGCTGCTATGACGACGTCATAAAGGTTCACGGGCTAGCGATGCTAACACCGGAAAACGCGGTGCACAACCGAGCACGCTCAGGCGGACGTTCAATCGGGCAACCAAGAGTACCCCGAGTCCAATGTATATTCATCGGAGGAGTGGGTACAGTCTGCTACTTGCTATTCCCCGGAAAAGAAGGCCGTCAAGAAAGTGTAACGTCTAAACGCGAAACGGACAATCGAGGTGAAACGTATCTGTTGTGCAAATCCTGCTCCGTCTCCTTGCACGCAGGGCAGTGTTACAAAAAGAAAAACTGTATTTGAAACATCCACATAATTGTAAATAGTACCACAGTTGCACACATTTGTAAATAGTTTGCGAAATTGTTTTGTCAAATTGTTACACTGTTGAATGGAAATAAACGTATTTTGCAATCTAAAAACACTTTTTCATTGTTGGTGGTGGTGTATTACAGAAGTAAAGCACTATTTAGGTGTTTGTTGCATCATTCATGGACAAAAAGAAGTGTAGAATTCACTAGAGTGCATGAAATAACATTGTTTCAGAAAAAGCTCTTTTTCTCCGCTTTTTGTTTCAAAACAGAGCATTTCGGTGAAACTAACCATTTTCTATTGTTGATTACTGAAGAACGGAATAAGGTAGAAACAAACTTTACTTAACAAACTTGAGAGTTCAATCTTTCATTTGGTAGTATGTGTGTTTCCATAGTCCAAACACAACGTTTTCTGTGGACCTTGAAAGATCAGTCAAAATGCTTAAATCGGCTGGCACTGGCGACATCCCGTTTCTGAAAACGTCTGGCAGTCAAAGAGTTAAAAGCATTACTCTACTGTACTTGAGTAGAATTTTTTTGTATCTGTACTTTATTTCGTTATTTATTCTTCTGGTAACTTTCCATTTTTGTCTACTCCTCCCTCTTCATAAATCGACACCTTAAAATAATCATTTAAGTCATTTTTTGCCTATTTTTCAGGAAACAAAAAATTGATTGCTAAGCCACCCCAGTGATCAAACACATGCGAGATGTGGTGTCTAGCATTAGTCAAAACTTTATCAGTCATACTAAACATAGTTTACTTTAGGGCTGAAAGATTATGGAAAATAATGTAATTGCGATCTTCCCCCCCAAAATCGCGATTGCCATATCATATGCAAAAAAATTTTTTCAAGGTCCTTTTCAATAAACTTTTTACCCAACAAAAACTTAAATATAATAAACAATTACAGATCTATTATATATTACAGGATTTAATGATGAAGGCAAATTATGTCTTAATATCACAGTTTTTTGTACTATAATTACAGTTACAGTTAAAATTTACCACTTCAACTTTTCATGTTGCATGGAAACACTGCACTTTTAAACACTGCATCTTATCAATAAATAAATTAAATTTACATATTTAAAAAATAAAACTTAGCCATCTCCAGTCAGTAAACTCACACATGCTAAAGTGTAGGCAAAGTAAAATTACATTTTCCGATTTGATTTCAAGCGGTTAAGAAAATGGATGGATGGACGGATGGATGGATTTAAAAAAACACTAGCATTCTGTAGCAATCCTTGTGGGTGGGTCACGGGTTGCTTAGTTTCCCATGGTCTGGACGGGGAGTGAAGGCAAACACAGACTTGTTTTGATAAGCTAAGCGCATTTGGAACTGTTGCGTTCTGTCTGGCGTGGTTTTTGTGGAGGACCAGAAGTGCCAAAATTAAATAAATGAATACGTCATTAAATAAATGTGTCATGAAATAATTAAATGTGTCATTTATTAATTAAATATGGAACTAAATAAACCAATAATTAAATAAATGTGTCATTCATTCATTAAATCACCTATATATATATATATATATATATATATATATATATATATATATATATATATATATATATATAATTATTTCTGTATTTAGTTTATTTTTAGTCGATTATAAATCTAGCATTTTAGTCTTTAATTTAGCCTGACTGTCAACGTTTTAGTCTAGTTTTAGTCAGGACAATCAATTTTACCCAAGTGTATATCTTTTGTCAGCAGATAATGTTGAAAATTGCAGATCTGAAACTATTTGACATAAAATTTTCTCCCATCTTTTTGATGGAAAACAACGTGACACACAATTACAGTAGATCAGCTACTATGGCTACATGCTACAAGCTAGTAAATTAGCCAGCATTAGTTAGTGGTCAGGATTAATATTATTGTTGGAATGTTATAGCCGTTGGATTAATGTTACATTGTAACTATAATTGACTTTTCTTTTAACCGTTCATCGTGAATCCACCTCCTGTCTGTCCCATGTGTTAATGTACATGTTGCACTCGCCAGCTGCAGCTTTGTTAGGGTGTGTGTCACTGTGTCACACTTCAGTGTAACAGTGACAGATTAGCAGAGACAAGATTTTACAAAATCATGTAATTTATGGATGGATATATATATATTTATATATATATATATATATATATAATTATTTCTGTATTTATTTATTTTATGGTCCTGTTGCAGTGTTATACAAATTTATTTTAGCTGTCAAACTTGCCCGTCAAAGTTAGTGGGCGGGGATAAAGCCTGATTCACTCAAATCTTGTCTAATCGACTGCTTCGGCCTGAAATGGTTAGAAACATGGCGGCTACGGTGATGGATTTTCTTGCTGATATAGCGTGATCGAGGCTTGTTGTGGAAATACAACATCAAAATAAAAGCGATATTTTTACTATTTCAATAAAGTACCATTTTGACTTGTAGGTGTTTCCATTGAACAGTGATTTGCTTCTGAAGCGTAGTTCTTGTATTGTCCCGCCTCGACTCTTGCGAGACTTCGCAATTCTTGTAGGCGGTCACGTCACGTTACTGGCTCTTCATGCAACGTCACCAGAGTAAATTGTTTGCGTGTATGGAGCCGTAGCATCCTTGGCTCTATAGCTAAACTGCTCGGGAAGCAATTCCGACACAAAAGCGAGTGGCCCTGTACTTCCTACTTGCTTTTCTCTGTGACTGCGTGGGGTCACATGACTACAGGAAAATGCGAAAAAAGTGTTTCCACTTTTGTGAAATACTTCAATTTCAACACGTCTCAAAAAGCACCTCATGAGAGCGTAAATTGGAGTCTAATGGAAACGCACCTCCTGAGGTGAATAGTGCCACCCAGCCTATCGTGTTTATAAGCTACTCACTTTGCATCAATTAATTATTCTGAAATGAATTTACCATGACTTGGTGAGCAGGGTGACCAATCAGGTGTTGGGAACTGCCCACCAAACTTTGATGGGCGAGTTTGACAGATAATATAAATTCACGAAACACCGCAATACCATGAAATAATTTAAACACAATCTGCTTTTTCCTTTGGTCATTGAATCGGTGGAGGCTGATGTCTGTTGATCTCACTCTGCTTTATCTATCCTTCCTTCCTTTACTCAGGCTTTCCTTTGGTCTCTTGAGGTCTCCCTAATTTGTTGGAATTTAGATGTTTCTGGGGTTGGTGAAAGATTCTGATTGGTAACCCGCTGGGTAATAGGAGATGTCTGGTCGGTGCTGGATTTCACTTTCCTTTCTTTTCTTTGATCCTTCCTCGGGTCTCCTGACAACCTCACGACTCTAGCTGGATCGTGAAGTATTCGATTTAGGTGAACGGTAAGGGATTTTTAATAGGTTTTAGGTGAATTAATGAGTACACACACACACCCGCACATACTCACGCACATACAAAAAAAAGAAAAATAGAAGAAAAAAAAGAAAAAATGAAAAAATGAAAAAATAGAAAAAAATAGAAAAAAAAATGAAAAATAGAAAGAAAGAAAAAGAACAAAAAGAGAGAGCAATGATGATGACATGTCGAATCGGTAAGATTACCGAATGTACAATACTGAGCTCTCTCTCTCTTAAAAAAACAAAAATAAAAATAAACTAAAATTTATCAGCCGCTGCCGCACACTTGCGTGTACACGTGACACTATGGCAGCCAAAAGGTCATAACTCACAACGATTTTAAAACCAAGATCAAACAGATTAAACATGTTAGACACTCGTCTCAAGGTCTCATGAGACAAAAAAAACTCACCAAAATTACGTGCACTTATGGCGTCAGGCTTTAGTTACAGCGGTGACGTTCCTGCCTCCACTTTCCCCCCCTCAGCTCCGTGTCAATGAGCATTTAAATCACAGTTTTTCACGATTACGTAATCGCGTTTCATCAAACCGCGATTTAATTGCAAATGCAATTAATCGTTCAGCACTAGTTTACTTGCATGGAAACGTGCAAATTACAGTGTGAGTGTGTCACGT
Source organism: Vanacampus margaritifer (assembly GCF_051991255.1). Classification (NCBI taxonomy): domain Eukaryota; kingdom Metazoa; phylum Chordata; class Actinopteri; order Syngnathiformes; family Syngnathidae; genus Vanacampus; species Vanacampus margaritifer. The sequence goes on from NC_135435.1 coordinate 3,131,853, forward strand.
GGTGACTGAGCGAGAGAGAGAGAGAACAACGAGACAGACAGAAAGAGGGACAGAGAGAGAGATTAACTAGTTTATTTGAAATTTTGTGAGCTGAACTGAACTATTTTTTTTTTCAGCAGCGGGGGCAGGCCAACTTTCGGTTGTGAAAATTCGGTAGATATTTTTTCACGTTATGCCTGGGGTGGCGGGGGCCGACAGACATTAATTCGTCAAGGGGGGTTGCATCATAGTTGGTGTCTGCAGGGCTCTACACTCACTTTTACACTAGCTTTTTCAGTTGGTTGCACCACACAGGGATTTGTCGCACCTTTTTTTTAAAAAAAATTTTAACGTTTTAATGCATTGATGGATTTCTTGACCATAACAGCGAGTCAAGTTAGACGACACACCACCACACACTTCGAGGGTAAATTTCAAAATGTATTATTTGGTAGTATTTGGTAGTCTTTTATTTTGAAGATGGCCTTAGCAGCGCGTAGTGGATAGCTTGACTCATCCTAGCACTTGATCTGAACGCATCACAGTGCAAAGATTCGTTGCACAACTACTTAAAACAGTGGTTCTCAACCACGGTCCTCAAGTAGCCCCATCCAGCCTGTTTTCCATGTCTAAACACAGGTGTTTCAAACGATTAGCTAATCAACAAGCTCTGCATGAAGCCTGATTATGATCCTCAGGTGTGTTGGTTGACATGGAAAACAGGCTGGATAGGGGTACTCGAGGGTCGGGTTGAGAACCAGTGACTTAAAACATGCACTTGTGCCGAGGGACTGATTTATTTATTTACTTTAACCAGCAAACACTGTAAAGTTGGTCGCATTTATGGTAAATTGGTCGCAGTATCGAGCCCGGCTGTCTGGTCATCTTTTTTAACAGCCAATCGGTGTGACACTGTGTGGCTGCACTCCAGCCTCCAACTGCTTTAGTTGAAAATTTGAAGGAGCGGCAGCTACGATTCAGAAGTGGCAGGGCGCTGCCGCTGAATGAATAGAGCTGAAACGCTGAACTTTCCCAACACTGAAATGTCATCTTTTTAACAGCCTATGTCTTTTTTTTTCTCCTTTTTTTTCTGGAGAGCTCAGTTCATTCGGTAATTTTACCAATTTGACATGTCATCATCATTGCTCTCTTTTAAAAAAAATATTTTTTTTTATTAACTCTTTGACTGCCAAAAACATTAAATAACGTTTAGTAAAAACCTACGGAGGAGAGCCAAAGACGTTAAAAGACGTTCACCAAGTTTTTTTGTTTTTTTTGGGAAACGGGTGGAGGAAAGCCTTGGCCAGCTGTGCTGAAAGTATCAAGCAGATCTAGTTAGTATAATGCCTATTTTTGGCCCCTAGATGGCAGCGATGACTCTCTTTGGACAAGATTGGGTAGGCGTCAGTAGAAGACGTGAGGCGGAGCTAGAGTGTTGAGGAGACAATGGCTGAGGAAGCCATAATGGCGACCGGTTGCAAGCAGCTCACGCTTGAGCATTTTTTTCAAAGACGAAAAGCATCGACCAATGCTAAAGAGCACATTGATGACGACGATGATGATGATGGTGACTCCGAGGTTGACGCCGAAGTTGGAAGCGTTGACGCGGCGGCTATGATCACATCATAAAGCCTCACCGGCTAGCGATGCTAACGCCGGAAAACACGGAGCACAACCGAGCACTTCTGCTCAGGCGAACGTTCAATCGGACGACCAAGAGTGCCCCGAGTCCAATGCATATTCATCGGAGGAGTGGGTACAGTCTCATCACGGAGAAGACACTGGTTATGGACTACGATGCCACCATGAATGGAGTGGATAAGATGGATCAGAACATCTCTTACCACCCGGTATAGGAACTGAAGTACATGAGGAAGCCAGACGTAACACCACCGTAACGTCACCGTATCATGATCCTGAGAGTAGACTTGATGGCAACATGGCCAAACACACACTGCAGTATATACTTGCTATTCCCCGGAAAAAAAAGCCAGCAAAAAAGTGTAGCGTCTGCAATCGCAGTGAAACTAATCTGTTGTGCAAATCCTGCTGCGTCCCCTTGCACGCAGGGGAGTGTTACAAAAAGAAAAACTGTATTTGAAACATCCACACAATTGTAAATAGTACCACGGTTGCACACATTTGTAAATAGTTTGCCAAATTGTTTTGTCAAATTGGTACACTGTTGAATGTAAATAAACATATTTTGCTATCAAAAAACACTTTTTCGTTGTTGGTGGTAGTGTTTTACAGAAGTAAAGCATTGTTTAGGTGTCTGTGGCATCATTCATGGAAAAATAAGGTGTCAAATTCACTAGAGTGCATGAAATAATATTGTTTCACAAAAAGCTTGATTTCTCCGTATTTTGTTCCAAAACAGAGCATTTGGGTGAAACTAACCATTTTCTATTGTTGATTACTGAAAAACGGAATAAGGTAGAAACAAACTTTTTTTTTCTGATGAAAGATGAGAGTTCAAACACAGAATTTTCTGTGGACCTTGAAAGATCAGTCAAAATGCTTAAATCGGCTGGCACTGACAGCATCCCTTTTCTGAAAACGTCTGGCAGTCAAAGAGTTAATTTTTATTTTGTATGTGGGTGTGTATGTGCGTGTGTGCGTGCGTGTGAGTGTGTATTCATTAGTTCACCTAAAACCTATTAAAAAATCCCATACCGTTCACCTAAACCGAACACTTCAGAATCCAGCCAGAGTCGTGAGGCCGTCAGGAGACCCGAGGAAGGACCAAAGAAAAGAAAGGAAAGTGAAATCCAGCACCGACCAGACACCACCCACCACCCAACGGGCCACCAACCAGAGTCCTTCACCAACCCCAAAAACATCTAAATTCCAACAAATCAGGGAGATCTCAAGAGACCAAATAGAGACTGAGGAAAGGAAGGAAGGACAGACGAAGCAGAGTGAGATCCACAGACACCAGCCTCCACCGATTCAAAGACCAGAGGAAGAAGCAGATTGTGTCTGAGTTTTGATAGATGCTAGTGTGGTGGATCTGGCATGCATGAAAATCTCCACCAAAGAGGGGAGCCATCGACCCCTGCTAGGACAGAGCAAGCGCAACACCTCAGGGCACCCGGCCACGGCAGCGGCAAGCGCCTATGTCTTTTCTATTTATATTTTTTCACAAAAGATATTTTACTGTTCTACATTTCAATCCAAACTTTCAAAATTCAGGAAAATTTTCAGAAAAAATGTACTCATACCAGTTTACTAGGGAGAAAAGATGTTAATTATACTTACAGGTATTTCTTGTTTTCGTAGACATCATGCAGCTTTAATACATGAGGATGTTCTATGAGTTTCAGAATGGCTATCTCCCGCTCAACCTGGACAAGACAACAAATAAATGTGTTAGCCAAAGACAATGAAATGACATACACAACTTTCAGTCAGAGAGTCCGACTGAACACACACACACACACACAAACTAAGAAAAGAAAACAGATTGAGTGTTGTATGACATAATATGCAGCTAATTTTTCAGACTATTTCCTGATACATGGCTTTCAGTATAGATACCTATAAAAACATAGTTTGTCTGTGTCATGTTTTGGTTTTGTAGGGGTTGGGGTATTTGTTTATTTTGGTTGTGTTTGTTGTGTTTGTCTGTGATTGGTGTTTTCCTGAGTTCTTCCCCTGTCTCGTTATGTCTGATCACGTCTACCTGTGTGTCTCTTCCCTTCCCAGTGTGTGTGACCAATCAGTGCCCTCAGCCTATTGTGTTCCTCAGGTGTGTCTCATTAGTGTTAGTGTAATTAGTCTGTTGTGTTTGTCCTGTCTGTGTAGGAACATTGTTGATGTTGATGTTATGTGTGGGAATCTGTGTTTCTCGTCGCGTCGCTAAGCCCTCGTCACAGTTAAGTCGTTTTTGTCTCAGTTAAGTCATCCACATCTCAGTTAAGTCATCCACGTCTCAGTCTAGTCATCCACGTCTCAATCATGTCGTTCTCACCACCAAGTCTTTTTTGTCCTCACCGCCAAGTCTTTTTCGTCCTCACCGCCAAGTCTTTTTCGTTGTCACCGGCAAGTCTTTTTTGTCATCACCGCCAAGCCTTTTTTGTCCTCACCGCCAAGTATTTTTCATCCTCACCGCCAAGTCTTTTTCATCCTCACCGCCAAGCCTTTTTCGTCCTCACCGCCAAGTCTTTTTCGTCCTCACCGCCAAGCCTTTTTCGTCCTCACCGCCAAGCATTTTTCGTCCTCACGGCCAAGCATTTTTCGTCCTCACGGCCAAGCCTTTTTCGTCCTCAGCGCCAAGCCTTCTTCGTCCTCAGCGCCAAGCCTTCTTCGTCCTCAGCGCCAAGCCTTCTTCGTCTTCAGCGCCAAGCCTTCTTCGTCTTCAGCGCCAAGCCTTCTTTATCTTCAGCGCCAAGCTTTCTTCGTCTTCAGCGCCAAGCCTTCTTCGTCTCAGTCTAGTCATCCACGTCACAGTTTAAGTCATCATCGTCTCAGTCAAGTTGCCCGCGTTCTGACAAGTTGCCTGTGTTCAGTTTGGCCAGCCTCGTCTCGGCGACCTGTCTCCTCTCGCCCAGTCCAGTCTTGGCGACCTGTCTAGTCATGTCACGTCCAGTCCTTGTCCACTCACCTGTCTCTATTTGTTTTAATAAAGCTCTTCACATAACTCTCCATTCTTGTCTCCCTGCTGTTTCTCACTGCATTTGGGTCCACCCTCTCCCGCGCACACCATATCATGACAGTCTGATTTATCAGAGACAAACCGAAGATGTCGTCCTTATTCACATCTTCACCGAAACCATGAGCACACTATTGTACCTATAGCAGAGTCTAATTGCACCCTGCATGGTAAACAGTCAATCAGCTCTCTGCCCCTCCAAATTGCATGTGATTAACTTACATGTGATTATTATAAACTACAGTATATGTTAATTACTGTGTAGTAATTCATTTTAGAGGAGTCAAAAGGAAGACAGGTTGGAGGGGGCAGTAACATAAATTGTCCCTAACAGTAGAAACATTCAGGGTAAACGCATTTAAGAGAAATCTCACCTTCATGGGACTCACACTGTGGCTTGTACAAAACTACTACTACAGATTGACATTTCAAAGCATGTTTTCAACTTGTGACTATTCTTACGTTTTTTACTTGAAGAGGAAGCAGAGAATGCTTCAACACGAGCGTGCTCAATGAAATTAGCTTGTCATCTTAATTTATTTACATTGTCTTCTAGATCTAAATGCCCATTTTTGCTTACTAAGGGAGGGGCAGTAAAGTGGAAAAAGGTCTAAGTGGAAGGAGTGTGGTGGGCATATTGGCCAAGTTGTGCAAATGTTACCTGGCTGAAAGCATGCCCCCCTGTGATATATATATATATGTAACGAATATTGCCCATCACCCTAAATTGTTTTCATTTTATGTGCCTTTTTAAACATTTCCCCCTGGGGAATGCGTGTGCGTGTCTTAACTTTGTGTTTTTAGTTCTAAAGGACTCTTTGAGTTTCCCCCCACCAGCACCAGGTTATCCTCAAGAATCCTGCCGCTCCTAATTAATCTGAAGTCTACATAATTCGGACATACACGGACTCTATGTACTTGACTGACATCAAGTAACTCCTGTAGTTTATCTTTGTACACAACTTGTATGTCTATCTCAAACAAATGATGTGTGTAATTTCTGTAGCCACCTAAGTTTAGCTAATTAGTAAGCTTAGCGGATTCAATAACTTTATGATCGTGGTAATGTTTGAAATGTGTTCAGAATGATAAATGAAGCATCTGGCTTGTCAATTCTGATCAAAAATTACCAAATACTATATAATATACATATACTATATAATACTTTTTTTTTTTTTTTAAATCTTAGTTAGTTAGTTAGGTTGCAAGTTTTCTTTTTACCTTTGATTCGCATTTTCATTAATAGTTTAGGCCAGACATGGGCAAACCCCGGCCCGCGGGCCAAATACGGCCCGTTATGCGTTTCAATCCGGCCCGCCGAACTTATCCAATAAGGCTAGAAAAAAATTATTATTATTTTTTTTATTTTATTTATTTATTTATTTATTTATTTATTTATTTATTTATTTATTTTTATATTTTTATATTTTTTTATTTTTTTATTTTTTATTTTTTTTGTTCAGCTCAGTGGCTGAGTGGTTAGAGTGTCCGCCCTGAGACTGGGAGGTCGTGGGTTCAATTCCCGGCCGGGTCATACCAAAGACTATAAAAATGGGACCGATTGTCACTCTGCTTGACACTCAGCATTAAGGGTTGGAATTGGGAGGTTAGATCACCACATGATTCCCGAGCGTGGCGCTGTTGCTGCTCACCGCTCCCTCAGGGGATGGGACAAATGCGGAGAACAAATTTCGCCCCACTTAGATGGGTGTGACAATCAGTGGATCTTATCTTATCTTATTGGATTTGGATTTGGACATTTACAGCAGGAGACGGCAGGGTTTTGTGTTGAACACAGCAATAATGTCCTGATAGTCCAGAGAATCGGTCAATTCTTTTTTGAAAGTAAGCAGGGACAAAGAGTTCAGTCTATCAGTCAACATTGTGGCACTGTTGCGTGTTTTGATCCTTTTGACAGCTGAAGATAGTCTTTCTACATGTTGTCATGGGTGAGGTGAAGAGCGCGCATGCAGGAGACTGTTGATATTGGTGAATACATCCCCGGGGCGTGCGTCGAGTATTTCTATGAGCGTTTCCTCGTTGGCTTTTGGCTTCTTTTTGAGATGCTGCACAAACACCGTGTGCTATGCGTCCCCCACGGAGATGGAAAAGTGGTCAGAGACGGATTGGATGTACACGCTTTGTCCTCAGCGCGTGATAGGCAGCAGCGGCTATCATGCAGCCGCATGTGTCACACGTACTGTGGGCCCGGGTTAAAAATGGGTGGGCCAATGGAAAAAAATTCTTTATCTTTACGCCTTGAATTGAAATCTATTAATAATAGATGCAGTCACCAGGTTTGACAGATCACAGTGTATGTGCTATTATAATCTATTTACATTTCTCCTCCCACTTTGCCAAATAGTGTGTAAATGCCGCATCTTGCATATTCATTGAGGCAAACGTACTACCTGGATTAGGGCTATTTTATAATAATCATAATAATAATAATAATACATTTCATTTAAAAACAGCACCTTTCAGAACACCAAAGGTCACTTTACAAAGCATAAAAACACAGCAAAAGTTGAGCTAAAACAATAAAAATGAAGCTATTGGAAAAGCTGTTTTAAATAAGTGGATTTTGCACATTTGAAAAACGAAGTCCTTAGTGCACACTATAAGTAAATTGGGTTGTACATTTATCTGTGTGTTTTTACTGTGCTATGAGGTCCAAATGCTCCTGGTCCGGCTCGTCTGTCAAAATTTCAAACCCATTGTGGCCCGCAAGTCAAAAAGTTTGCCCACCCCTGGTTTAGGCTGTGACTGATATATGTGTGTTTACTAAATAAATTTGTTGTCTAGAAATTCAATTTCTGCCAAATCATTTGTGTTTACTGAGTGGATAGGAATTCTCTTATTAAAGCAAAGAACTCCATGAATAACTAAAGTAGCAACTTCAGATTATGAATACTTGATAATAGGATTTTTATTGTTTATTTTGCTCCTACAAACAAGCAAAGTCAACGTGGTGCCCCAGAGTACCGTCTAAATTTCTCATTAAGCCATTACGGCAACCCAAATAATTGCTATATATATATCAAAGTGTATGTTAAATTCTCGATAGAACCCTCTGGAAGGGTTCCAAGTGGAACCTTCATAAAAGGTTCTAACAGGAACCAAAAAAGGGTTCTCCTATGAGGACAAATCAGAGAACCTAAAATGGTTATAACAAGCACTTTTCCACTACTGTAGACCGGTTCCACACCAAGTCTGCCTTGCTCAGCACCGGATGTTGGCGTTTCCATGTGACATTTTCGGGGCCGGGCAGCTACAATGGAACCGCCTTTTAGAACTATCTCGGAGGTGGTTCAGCAGCGCCGGTCGTCTGGGGACGAGCGGAGCTGTGTCGTGACTTGCCACTACTGTTATCTGATTGGCCGACAGCAACGCAATGCCATGGCACACACCCATTTCATACAGTATATACAATAAATATGATAATGTTTTACAACAACGCTGAACTATATTTACAATTTAAAAGGTACTTGTGCATGGGTTTGTAATGATTGTGTTTTTTTTTTTTTAAATCGCAAGTGCACACCACTCACCTTGTCATATGTTCCCATTCACTTGAATGAGCCACAGTTAAATGAATGAGGCTGAGCTCTCCATTCAGAAATAGCGCTGGCGCCGAGCTTCATAAGCTGGTCGTGAAATCAACATCACAAAATTTCATCCATGGTGGTCCACATGAAATTGTAAATATGGTTAAATGTTGGCATACCATGGCACTCGTGAAATGTTATGGCAGAGCCACACACATTGCAAGTGCCGCCGCGCGCCTGTTCTAATGCAATGGAAGCCGTGTAGTGTCGTTCCGTGCGGTGCGGTGTGGTGTGGTATCATGCCGTGCGGGGTTAATGGAAAAGTGGAATAAGACTTAAACTTACTCTTGACTTTATTGATCCCTTTGGGATGGCTCCCTCTGGGAAATTTAAGTTTCCAGCAGCAATAAAAACAGATAGGCATGCAGACAGGAAGAGCAAAAAAATAAAAAATTTAACAAAATAAATTAACACACAAAAACAAAATTCAATCAATCAATAAATAAGGTTATTAAAGTTTCATTTCTGTGTAGTGTAGTGTACTCTACGCCCTCCTCCCTCCCCAGTGAGGAGTTATAGAGTATGATGGCATGGTGGATAAAAGAGTTCTTTAGTCTGTTGGTCTGACACTTGGGGAGCAGCAGCCTTTTACTGAACAGGCTCCTCTGGATGCTGATGGCTGTGTGCAGAGGGTGGCTGGTATTGTCCATAATACCCAGCAGTTTGTCCAGAGTCCTGATCTCTGCCACCGTCACCAGAGAGTCCAGCTTCATGCCGACCACAGAGCCGGCCCGCCTGATAAGTTTGTCCAGTCTGGAAATGTGCTTCTTCGATGGAGCAGGTAGAGGATGGCATCCTCCACGGCAAGACCTGGCTGATACACAAACAGCAGACGATCTAGGGCGTGCGGCACCTGAGGTCTGAGGAGGCTGAGGAAGAGCCGCTCCAACGTCTTCATCAGATGTGAAGTGAGTGCCACTGATTGGAAGTCATTCAGCTTGCTGGGCTGGTTCTTCTTTAGAACAGGAAAGATGCAGGATGTCTTCCAGAGTGTTGGCACTCTGCAGGCTAAGGTTGAAGATCGTTGTACTGGTTCCCCCAGTTCTGCAGCGCAGGTCTTCAGTAGTCTATAGCCGCGTTTCCACCGCAGGACGTCTGGGTATGGGGAGGGGGGTAGGGACTTTCACAGGAACTGTCCTTTCAGCCGGCTCGCGTGTGGCTGTGTCTCCACTGTGGAGTACGACCCATTTCGCGACGTCACGAGTTTCGATCGATACGTAAACGCTGTGCAATAGTTTCTCCCGTGACGTCACCCCAGCACCGTGCGACTAAAATCACAACAAGGAAAGAGAAAAAGTTGTCGCGGTTGCCGTTTTTTCTGCTTTTTTTATGTACTTGCCGTGGATGGATGGTTTGAGTGAGGGACAGCTTTCAGATGAAGAATTTAAAAAGGCTGACTCGCAAGTCACAAGTTTCGATCGACACGTTATCGCCTTTTGATGGTTTTGTGTGATGTCACCCAAGCATGGCGCCACAAAAATCAGAACAACGAGGAAAGAGAAAAACTTGGTGGTGGTTGCCGTTTTTTTTGCCATTTTTTATGTAATTGCTGTGGATGGATGGTTTGAGTGAGGGGAGACAGCGTGATGAAGAATTTGAAAAGACTAACAGTAGAGTGAAACGAAAATAGGCAAAGGATTATTAAAATAATTGTTTTGGTGGAAGAGACTAAAGCCGAGACTGCATCATCGTCGCGCATGAAGCTAAGATATATTTTCTATACAAAATAATTTTTTGCCAATCAGCACAAAAGCCCGGTTGGGAGTTTATCGGGCCGGCGGAGTAACAACCCTCGAGTAGGACCTCCGCTCGTCCCCGTAAGTTCCTGTAAATGTGGCGCAGTTGGGAAGGCTCCTGCAGTGAAGACGCGCACATACGGGGCTGGCCCCATAAATTTACCCCGAAATTCCTGCGGTGGAAACGCGGCTTTGGACACACTTTGTCCGGGCCAGCGACTTTCCTGGGTCGGAGCTTCCTCAGCTGTCCTCTGACTTGATCTGTGGTGAGGAGTGGTGATGATTGTGTTGATGTGGGGGTGGAGGAGGGAGATGTTGTGGTGTCTGTCAGGAGATGTGTAGAGGGGGGAGGGTATCAGATAAATGTATACATGAGTTATCCCAAATTTTGTCTTTTATTAATTGTAAAGCATTTATTTAACCTTGTGAATTTATTCAACATTATGACCTCTGTTTGAACTGTGTGAGTTGGAGTCGACTGCAGTCACAATACAGGAAATGTGCCCTCAACACAAGACAAATGTCCAAGACGAATGGCCGAAACATTTTTATGGTTGAGAAGCTTTTAGTGTTAAAGAATGTCTGCATTGTTGCCTGCGTAAACAATTGTCACATTGCTGCTATGCGTTTTCCCCCAAACCCCTCAGAGCAGTAATGTCCATGTGGTAGGTCAACCCAAATAAAAAGAGAAATAACACAGAGTGTCTCAGAAAGGGTAAGAGCTTGTGATCTGTTCACAACTCTGCTTGTTTCTCCTCGCGAGCCTATATCTCTTGTCTTCCTTCCGTGTCTGTTTATTAAATGTTCTAGGTTGAATGAAGGATTCCAGCGGGCGTGGTGGACTCCAGAAAGACCATGGCCATGGCACAGGCTACCTAGAGTGAGCCTAAGATCCTTTTTTGAGGACTGGAACTCTGCCTGCCAGCTGGGATCTGACAGGCTGACGGCATTCTGACGGACGGAAGACAACAGTGGTGAAAAAAGTTTACTTTCCAGGGGAAAGTGTGAGTGAAAAATATTGCGCGAATGTACTGACGCAATAGTGTAAAACCTTGTGAATACAAGTCAACGGCAAGTGAAAGGGAACGGAGCCCAGTAACGTCCGTGTAAAGAGACGACGCCGGAGACGTGTACGTACTAAAATTCCGTGAAACGCTGACGAAAAGGCATTGTGTGAGTGTGTGAACTGAATGGAAGTGTAGTATCGCTTGATACTTACAGTACTTCATATAAAAAAAAACAAGATTATAAGTGACAACTCATTGAGGAAGTAAAGGCAAGAATTCTCCGCCCTGTTGGGAGCTTGAGAATTACCACAGTGAGAAATTTATTGTCACCCTGTTTTTCAAACATATCAATCCCTAGAACACCCTAGGTGTTGACAAACTGGACCAAAATTTCTAAAGTAGGGGGGTTGAAATACCTGCCCATGAACCGAAAACCAAACGAGATAGAGAAATGAGACTTGAGCTGGCGCTAAGATTAAGACAAGGAAAAAAGTTTGAGCCTTAAGTAAGTAAATAAGTTAATAATGAGTAATTAACAAAGGGCCATAGATGAAAAAAGAGATTTTGATAAAGAAATATTCAAAATTGCTGTGTGCTGTGTTCCTTAAATTGACATTTTTATTTTTAACTTAATATGACAAGAGAACAGATAGTAGGAAAATGCTTGGTGACCAATATAAATTATTTATTACAAATACACAATTTCTATTCTAGATTTGATTGGCAATAAAATATGTTAACATTTGAATGATGTTAAAGTTAAGTAAAAGAAAAGTGCGGAATTAGGATGAAAGAGTGTGAGGAAAATAATTATAGACTAGAACTGCGGGCAGCAATAAAGGGCCCTCGCACCATGGGCCACTTTGGGGTACTTGCTGGTTGGGGTACTGGCACATTGGAAGCAGAATTTCAGTGAAAATGGCATAATAAACCTTTACATATAGATTTTTTTTTTTGCCAGGTGAGATGAGTGTGTAAAGTTTTTTTTGGTCAATGATAAGACCCTCAAAAATCAGCATCCTATTTTATTTTTTGGCATTGAGTTTCTGGCATTGTTTTAAAAGTATATATATATATATATATATATATATATATATATATATATATATATATATATATATATACTATATATACTATATATATACTAATGCTGAATATTACATACAAAAGCACCGGAATCTGTGCGCACTGGATTACGAACATTGGACAATATTCAAAGATTAAGCAATAACTCATTGATTGCACTTGAAGGACAACACTTTGGATTATATTGTTGTGATGATAATTATTTCACTAATATGGTTTTTATGATGGAAAGAAAAAATATTGTTATGCTCTATGATGGTGTAATATTTTGCCTATTTAACAAATACATGGTATTTGTATGTTTTAAATGATCCTATTGTTGAAAATCTTTTTTTTTTTTTTTTTTTTTTTACAGGAGAGCTCAGTATATTGTTCATTCGATTTGACATCATCATTGCTCTCCTTTTTTTTTTTTTTTTTTTTAAAAAATCCAACAAATCAATTAAAAAAATTTTTAATAAATGTTTTTTTTTTGTTTTTTTTAAATACATATACATATATATATACACATATACACACATATATATATATATATATATATATATATATATACATATATACCCTTTTTTTTGTATGTGGGTGAGTATGTGTATGTGCGTGTGTGTGTGTGTGTGTGCGTGCGTGCGTGCGAGCGTGTGTGTATTCATCAGTTCACCTAAAGCCCATTAAAAAAAAATCCCATACTAATAATATAATATAATAATAAATTGCCAGATGCAGAAACATCAATGTAAGTTATCACGATGTAGTGGCTCTCGCTAACAGACAGAATTAAGTAACCGGAATTAGGTTAAAAAATTCTATATACGTAGACCATGTTTCTATAAATTTTGATATTTGGTTTTTATTTGAGGCAGATATTTTTTCCATTAAAATGTGATTTATGAGGAGGTTAGACCATTGGTCGATATTCAGAGTTTGTTTATTTTTCCAGTTAACAAGAATTGTTTTTTTAGCGATAGTAAGGGCTACAAGTGTAGATTGAAATTGTTTATGTGGTAAGTCAGTTGTTGTTAGGTCACCTAGCAAACACAAGTTTGGAGATAAAGGTATCCTACAGTCCAAAATAGCGGAAAGTTTTTCTAAGACTTTAGTCCAGAAATACATAACCGGAGTACATAACCATAAAGCATGAACATAAGTGTCTGTAGTGTTTTGTAAGCATTGGAGACAAATGTCGGAGTCTGAGAGTCCCATTTTCTTCATCATATATTGAGTAATGTATGTTCTGTGAATAATTTTATATTGGATAAGTTGTAAATTTGTGTGTTTTGTCATTTTAAATGCGTTTTCACAAACTTGAATCCAAAAGTCAGGTTCCGGTGCTATAGACAAGTCTGTCTCCCATTTCGAGATGGGTAAAGACATTTTATCAGTATATGAAAGTAACTTATATATTTTTGAAAGTTTTTTTGTTGTTGTCGGAGAAAGCTTGTTAATATCTTTAGCTAAAACAGGCGGTTGGAGCGTACCCCGAAGTGTTGGAATTTTTTTCTTTATCATATTTTTAACTTGTAGATAATGTAAAAAATTTCCGTTTTCTATATTGTATTTTTGGAGCAAGGATGTATATGATATAAACATATTATCTGAGAAGAGATGGTGGAGATGTGTAATTCCTTTCTGCTCCCACACAGCTAAATGAAACGGTTGGTTGTTAAGTTGAAAGTCGGGGTTATGCCATCGGGGAGAAAGTCCACAGGGCTCCACTTGGGCTTTTGTCAATTCTAGTGCCTTCCACCAGGCAGTCACGGTGGCGGAAATCATTGGGTTTTTAAAACAATTATGGCGCTTAATTGATGTTGTAATAAAGAGTAAATCTCGAAGTCTGAGGTTATTACAATCCTTCTGTTCTAGTGCCAACCAACAGTTAGTGTCTCTGTTGGGTTGTGCCCATAGAACGATATATTGTAGCTGGTTAGCTATATAGAAGTACATAAAATTTGGTGCCTCTAGACCACCTTTGGATTTGCTTTTCTGAAGAGTAGATAGACTAATCTTTGCTTTTTTTTTATTCCAGTAAAATTTTGTTACGGCTGAGTCCAACAACTGGAACCATTTAGCCGTAGGTTTAAATGGAATCATTGAGAAAAAATAGTTTATTTTAGGTAAAACTTTCATTTTAATGGTGGCTATTCGTCCTATTAGAGAAATAGGAAGATTATTCCAGCGCTCCAAGTCACTATAAATGTTATCCAGAAGTGGAGAAAAGTTTAAATGAATTAAATCAGTTAATTTAGGTGAGATTTTTATGCCTAAGTATTTTAAATTACCTATAGGAAATGAGTAGTGTGGGTCCTGGCTTGCAGGGTTCCATGAATTTTCTGTAATAGGTAGAAGTGTTGATTTTGTCCAGTTAATAGAATAATCTGATAACTGTGAGAATTTAGTTATTAAATTAAATACTTCCCCTAGCGAAGTAGCCGGCTTTTCTAAATAAAGTAAGATGTCATCGGCATATAGATTAATTTTATGTTCTGTTACCCCAGAGTGAATTCCTTGAATCCTTCTTTCCTGGCGTATGGCTAATGCAAGTGGCTCAATAAATATTGCAAATAATAAAGGGGATAGTGGGCATGCCTGTCTTGTGCCTCTCTGTAAAGTAAAGCTCTGAGATATAATCCCATTAGTAGTAACTGTAGCTTTTGGAGAATCATATAATACTGATACCCAGTGGATAAATCATTTCCCAAAGCCAAATTTATTTAAAACAGCAAAGAGGAAGGACCAGTTAACTTTGTCGAAAGCTTTTTCTGCATCCAATGATATAATAACTGCCTTTTTATCATGCCGCTGTGACATGCTAATAAGGTTAAAGAGTCTCCTAATATTATTAGTAGAGTGCCGATCTTTAATAAAGCCTGTTTGGTCGCTATGAATAATTGTCGAGATTACTGTTTCTAGTCTAGATGTGAAAGCCTTAGTGATAATTTTAATATCAGTATTAATTAGTGAAATCGGACGGTAACTTGATGGAAGGGTGGGGTCTTTTTCTGGCTTTAATAAAAATTATTGTTGAAAATCTAACTGAAGTGGCTGATAGGTGATATGAGAATTTGAGCAAATATGTGATAAATAGGAGGGAAATGTCAGATAAATGTATACATTAGCTATCCCATATTTAGTCTTTTATTAATTGTAAAGCATTTATTCAACCTTGTGAATTTATTCAACATTGTGACCTCTGTTTGAACTGTGCGAGTTGGAGTCGACTGCAGTCACAATACAGGAAATGTGTCCTCATCACAAGACAAATGTCCAAGACAAATGGCCGGAACATTTTTATGTTTGAGAAGCTTTTAGTGTTAAAGAATGTCTGCATTGTTACCTGTGTAAACGATTGTCACATTGCTGCTATGTGTTTCCCCCTAACCCCCTCAGAGCAGTAATGTCCATGTGGTAGGTCAACCCAAATGAAAAGAGGAGTAACACAGAGTGTGTCAGAAAGGGCACAAGCTTGTGATCTGTTCACAACTGCTTGTTTCTCCTCGCGAGCCTATATATCTTGTCTTCCTTCCGTGTCTGTTTATTAAATGTTCTAGGTTGAATGAACCCAACAGAGGGGGAGATGGCTGTGGTGGTGGTGTGTGTGTGGGGGGGGGGGGGGGGGGGTTATGAGGCAGGGGCTGGTTGAACCTATTGAAAAAGTCATTCAGTTCGTTTGCCCTCTCCACTGTCCCCCCTGCGGCTCTGGTCTTTTTGTTGAGACCTGTGATGGTCCTCACACCTTCCCTCATGTTGTTGTCCCTAAGCTTCATCGGCAAAAGAGTGTAGTGGTGAAAATCTGGTCCAATGTTTTTCTCCTTGAGTGTAAGGTGTTCGTATGTAAGGTATTTAATTTTTAGAGCTGTCAAACGAAACAAAATTTTTAAATCAGATTAATCACATCTTAGAATTTTGATTAATCATGATTAACTCTTTGACTGCCAGACGTTTTCAGAAAAGGGATGCCGTGGGTGCCAGCCGATTTAAGCATTTTGACTGATCTTTCAAGGTCCACAGAAAATTTTGTGTTTGGACTATGGAAACACACATACTACCAAATGAAAGATTGGACTCTCATCTTTCATCAGAAAAAAAAGTTTGTTTCTACCTTATTCCGTTATTCAGTAATCAATAATAGAAAATGGTTAGTTTCACCCAAATGCTCTGTTTTGAAACAAAATACGGAGAAATCAAGCTTTTTGTGAAACGATATTATTTCATGCACTCTAGTGAATTTGACACCTTATTTTTCCATGAATGATGCCACAGACACCTAAACAATGTTTTACTTCTGTAAAACACTACCACCAACAACGAAAAAGTGTTTTTTGATAGCAAAATATGTGTATTTACATTCAACAGTGTACCAATTTGACAAAACAATTTGGCAAACTATTTACAAATGTGTGCAACCGTGGTACTATTTACAATTGTGTGGATGTTTCAAATACATTTTTTCTTTTTGTAACACTCCCCTGCGTGCAAGGGGACGCAGCAGGATTTGCACAACAGATTAGTTTCACTGCGATTGCAGACGCTACACTTTTTTGCTGGCTTTTTTTCCCGGGGAATAGCAAGTATATACTGCAGTGTGTGTTTGGCCATGTTGCCATCAAGTCTACTCTCAGGATCATGATACGGTGACGTTACGGTGGTGTTACGTCTGGCTTCCTCATGTACTTCAGTTCCTCTACCGGGTGGTAAGAGATGTTCTGATCCATCTTATCCGTTCCATTCATGGTGGCATCGTAGTCCATAACCAGTGTCTTCGTGATCAGACTGTACCCACTCCTCCGATGAATATGCATTGGACTCGGGGCACTCTTCGTCGTCCGATTGAACGTCCGCCTGAGCAGAAGTGCTCGGTTGTGCTCCGCGTTTTCTGGCGTTAGCATCGCTAGCCGGTGAGGCTTTATGACGTGATCATAGCCGCCGCGTCAACGCTTCCAGTGTGATTAATCTGTGTTAATTCATGATTAATGCAATAATTTGTTGTGATTAATTAATCAGTTAACACTTTTACTTTGACAGCACTATTAATTATGTAATTATTTTGGTTTTAGTGTTATTGTAATTATTAAAAAAAAAAACATGGCTGTAATCCATCCTAAAATAATCAATAATCATACTGATTTAGCTTTAGGCAATGGGACTGCACAGCATGAAAAAAGGGACAGTCAAATCACAACCCCAGATGCAGTTTATCTTCATTAAGTTTTTTTGTTTACATTACCACTGGATCAAATGTCCGTATAAATGTGACACTTACATTGAGAAGCAACAGATAATGCTCCCCTTCTGCAATAATAGCAGTGACTGAAGCTCTTAACTCAATCCATATTGTGTAGAAATGTCTTACCTTCATAAGAACAGACTCGCTGAGCTTTTCTCTGTTGACTATCTTTATTGCAACCTTCTGGCAGGTGACACAATGGATGCCTAGCTTGACAAGTCCTGCAACAAAAACATGACATCAAATTTAAATCCAGAACAAAATAATCTCATATTTAGGTTCAGTTATCTGGTTTTAAAACTGCATTAAAGATGGATTATACCAAGTGTGGTGTCAGTGTGTAGCAGTTGACAATGTACATTGTATCCTAGAACAGGGTTGCAAATAGATCTTTTTTTAATGTGAACAAAACATGTACAAAAAGTAATGTTTATTCATGTACTGATTTTTATTTAAAATATTCACTGCAGAGTAACTCTTAAAAAAGTTTAATTTGAATTTCTGTATTTTGAGAACTGCACGAGGAATGCAAATAACAGGAAAACATATCTTCAACCTTACAGACACTACCAGTGTCTGTTCTGGCTTGGACGCACGATTGGGGGTGCAAGGTGATCTCCAATTGTCCACCTCACATGTGCGCCCGACTATATCATCCGCAAAGGGAGATCTGTCTGTAGGAACCTCATCTCTCGAACCCCAGCGAGTCAATTTCTGTTTCTGCAATGTCTAAGACTGCGTGTGCTTCGACCACCCGGATAGTAATGGGAATGAGAGGAGCCGCTTCCATGGACCTTTCGCAAACCGCGCCCCCAAACTCCCCTATGTCCGTGAAGATTTTCTCAGCTCCATCGAAATCCATTGTAAAATAAATTGATCCACAAAACTTTTGTCAGCTTCAATAAAACTAGACCAAACCAAATTCCAACAAGCTGTGGACCTCCAACAAGCAAAATAGTAAAGATGTGCCCATAATTTGTGTAAATCGGACATGAGGAATACACAAAGTGGAGCGGTGTCTTCAATGGATTGCACGATGTGGACAGCCTCACCCCAAGCTAAATGTCTTCAAAACAAGCATTCTTACGTTTGCTCCAAGGTAAAACTATAATGGGCTAGGCTAAAGCTAACCAGCAACCGAATGAAGTCAAGTTTACTTTAGCTCTAGAGGCAAGATCATCTACAAAAGTGGACATCAGTTATACTTACAATTATTTAATATTTTATATTATCAGGATATAATCCGCCATTCATCATTTTATTTGGCGAGTGCGTCCGCATTTGTGGTGAGCTCTTTATGACGAGATGCATTGTAAAAATACACAGTTTATCTTGAACATTGTTATTAATGTTAGCTGGGTAGCTTCACATCTTGGTAGTTTATGCTGGGTCTCATACTGGGAGCGCTGTGATGTTTCATCGAGTTACACTAAATTACAATTACATTTATTAAAAATGGGGATTATTTTGCGGGATTACAATTTCCACACTGAGAAAGAGACAGACGCCATTGTTGTACTGGATTTATCTTGAAACCTGTATGATATAGCCTCGATAGTTGTGAAGTCTGCTTTTCTGCATGTTTTAATATAATAAATATATCCTTCTATTGCCTACTGTAGACTAGGGTTCACCAATTCCGTTCCGGAGTCCTGCAGGTTTTAGATGTTTCCGCCTACCAACACACCTGATACTAAAGATTAGGATCGTTCTTCTTGACATGCCTGGGAGGCGGGTGGATCGGAGCAGATTTCCCTCTGCTCCGGTTCACCTGCCCCCAATTTTAATGCACCACACACACACACTTATGTATATACACTGGGTGGGGTCACACTCACGGTTTAGGGGTAGAGTTTGCCAGTCAGCGAGCTGGCGAACTCAGTAACAGGGTTAGTTTTTCACTTAGATCGTTGGGGTGACGACCGGGGCCTCTCCCCGCTGGGCCTGGGGTTCGGGGATGCCGCCCGTCCTCCGGTGCCCCCATCTCCCCTTCTGCCCATGGTGTTCCGTCCCTCCGCGTGGTGGGGTGGGCGCGGGTGCCCTCTCCGCTCCGCTGCCCGGCCCCTCTTCGGCGCAGATGCCTGGGTGCGGTGTGTCCCCGGGGTCTGGGGGTCGGGGGCTGGGGGGCTGTCGGTGGGTGGTGGTGAGGGCGGGGGCGGCTTGGTTGGGGGGTGGTGGTGGTGGGGGTGCCGGGGTGGGGGGTGTTGGGGTGGGGGGTGCTGGGGTGGGGGGGTGTCTGGGGATTTGGGGACCTGGGGGCGGTTGGGGCTGGGTTGGGGTGGAGTGGGGGTTGTGGGCCGGTGGGGTGCCTGGTGGGCCTGCAGTGCCCCGTCCTGCTGCGTTGGGTTGGGGGCGCGGGCCGCGTTGGGTTGGGGGCGCGGGCCGCGTTGGGGTGGGGGGCGCTCCTGCTCCTGGGTTTGCTCTCCGGCCGGTGGCCCCTACGGGGCCCGGGGGTCGTCCTTTGGCGCTGCCACGGCCTGGGGGGCCCTGAGGTGTTGCGCTTGCTCTGTCCTGGCGGGGGTCGACGGCTCCCCTCTTTGGTGGAGATTTTCATGCATGCCAGATCCACCACACCAGCATCTATCGAAACTCAGACACAATTTGTTTCTCCCTCAGGTCATTGATTCGGTGGAGGGGGGTGTCTGTGGATCTCACTCTGCTTCGTCTGTCCTTTCTACCTTTCCTCAGTTTCTCCTTCGGGCCCTTGAGGTCTCCCTGATTTGTTGGAATTTAGATGTCTCTGGGGTTGGTGAAGGACTCTGGTTAGTGGCCCGGTGGGTGGTGTCTGGTCGGTGCTGGGCTTCGCTTTTCTTTCTTTTCTTTGGTCCCTCTTCGGGTCTCCTGGCGGCCCCACGACTCTGGCTGGATTTTGAAGTGTTCGGTTTAGGTGAACGGTATGGGAATTCTTTTTTTTTTTTACACGCACGCACGCACGCACACACACACACACACACACATACCAAAAAAATAAAAAATAAAAAAATAATAATAATAATAAAAAAAGGGAGAACAATGATGATGACATGTCAAATGATCAATACTGAGCTCTAGAAAAAAAAAAAGAAAAAAAGATTAGGATCGTTATCAGGCATGTTGATGAGCTGATTAAATGAATCTGGTGTGCTAGTGGGCGGAAACATCTACAACGTGCAGGACTCCGGACCTCGAGGACCGGAATTGGTGAACCCTCCTGTAAACCCTTTTGCCTTGATCTGAAAGATATCGTAATTGTATTGTTCCAAAAACACTCACTGAAATGCTCTGGTACGTTCATTTATATTGTACAGTATGTGTACAGGAGGATGTCGGACCTGGAAGTTTCAACTGAGGGAGGCGGGGCTTTTGTGAAAGGTCCATTGGTCGGGGTTAGCTGCGCTCCATCCCACAACAACCCACATTAACGCAAAACGCCCAAATCGATCTGAATTAGTCAAGCAAAATAGCAAAGGAAAGAAAACTCTAACCACACGCACAGACAGACAGCGCTTTGCGCTGGACTTGCGTCGGGCACGAAAATAGGGCCCATTGTGTATATCTGAGGACGGAGTTGTTGTCACAATAAGTCACAATAAGCATGTCAACATGGCTTTATCGGTACTTAAAACACAATTACACAAATTTTACATCTCAGTCAAAGCTTTCACAGCCGATGAGTGCTTCAGTATCTGAAAAGTGATTTCCCAACAGGGTCTCACAAGAAGACAGTGATGGGGATGTTTGAGTCAAAAGGACAGCCTAGGGGCTCTTTTATGTGTTTACTTAGAAGTGCAATGATATCCAGAGTGAAACGAATGATATTGTCAAAGCAGCTCATGTATGGTTTTAAGTTGTAACTGCTTGGTACAAGACAGGGTTGGGAAGATCTTAAATGGCGGAGTGATGGACAGCTGGACGGTAAAATGGACAGACAGACGGACAAAAACAGATTTTAGATTATTTGAATTAAAATTGCATTGCAGAGTAGAAAAAGTTTACACATTCACACATTCTCCTGATCTGTGCCTTATTACACGCATCGTTTGCCGCACAGTTGTGCAGCTTGCCTCTGCCTTTCAGATGTGATATTTAAAGATGCAAAAACAGCCAACAATAACAAACAATACTTATATTGACTTAATTGAAAGAAAACCAAATTCAAAGTTTCTTAAATAAGTGAAAGAAAAATAACTAATTCATATTTTTGGTTGTAAAAACAAAACATCTACTGACTGTGGTCAAAGTATGAAGAGAGTGGAAAAGAAAATCCTGGGAACCACCATTTACTTACATCAGCAATTTATCATTTCAAATTGGGCAATTTTCAAATAAAATGAAAACTGTTCTCTGCACTTTAGAATTTTTTGACCATGTGAAATTTAAAACTGCACAATTAATGTATAAAGCAAGACATATCTTACAGCCAGGCAATACCGAAAATATATTTTCAGAAATAGGGTTGTTACAGTTCAAGGAGAATATATAACTTCAACACAGTACTCAAAGACAAAAAATAAAAGCTTTTGTATATATCTATGAGCAGTGAAAGTTTGGAACAGACTGAATATTGACCAACACAGTACATTCTGTAGAGTAAATTTAACAATTTTTAGACTGGGACCAAATAGACTCAGTTTTAGAGTAATATTTACACATGGACGAGCGTAAAATAAAGAATTGAAGAAAAAAAAGTCACTAAAGGGTTGAGGAACGAACCTACAACCTTCAGCTTGGGAGACAGCCAATATACCCCCTGAGCCACGCAGCTTCTGCTGTGTGTTAGTATATCGCTCGTGTCAGCAGGAATCTTCGTAACTCCATGAGACCAACATTTTTTAGTCTCCTCTTTGATATAAGCAGACAGTAGGAGGGGCATGGCTCAGGTGCTAGTGAGGCAGTCTTCCAAGCTGAAAATCGTGAGTTTGTTCTTCAACTCTTGAGTGACTTTTATTTATTTATTTTCAATTCTATATTTTATTCTCTTCCAAGTCCAAATATTACTCTAAAACTGAATCTATTTGGTCCCTCTCTAAATAGAGTCAAATTTACTCTACATAATTTACTGTGTACAACAATGTCTTAATTCATTTATCTAGGTCATTTCATTCTCAGGACATTGAATCGAATGCACCTGTGTGTCTCAATCATCCTAGGAACAAAGTTGTCTGGGGCTTTATGTCCCTGGCAGGATCACCCATGCCAAACAGGTCCTAGTTAAGGGACCAGACAAAGCACGGCTCTAGACCCTTCATGATGAAAAACACGGTTGGAGCAACCGAGAAATAAGAAATGGTAGTTCCTCCCCCGGGCAACAAGCGACATACAGCGCATATCGTCATTCAAATCTGTTCTGTCCGTATGCAGCATACACAAGTTGTAAGGGCACACACACACACACACACACACACTAGCGCTAAATGCCCGATGCCGCCCGATTAGGGGAGAAAGATGTTTTAATGTAATCGTAACAACTCCGGGCGTTCGTCTTCCGTAAACAAACCTCTCGACATTACATGAACACCCCCTACGAGAATTACAAGATCTTGCGAGATGGGACATTACAAGAATTACGCTTCAGACTCTTCAATGGAAACATCTCTGAGAGTCCGGACACTCTGCGGAGGAAACACATTTTGGCCGCTTGTATACGGGATCTTGGTTTTTCGGTCATAACCCACAGCTAGTGACCATAGGTGAGGGTTGGAACGTATATCGACTGATAAATCGAGAGCTTTGCTTTTTGGCTGAGATGCTGCACCGATCCACCTGTCGATCTCCCGCTCCATCCTGCCCTCACACATGAACAGAGATACTTGAACTCTTTCATTTGGGGCAGAATCTCCTCCCCGACCCTGAGAGGGCACACCTCCCTTTTCCAACAGAGGATCATGGTCTCAGATTTGGCTCGGCTGTGAACCGCTACAACAAGAGTTGGGAATCCCGGCTTGAAAAAGTCAACAGCACCACATCTGCAAAAAGCAGAGATGCAATGCTGAGGCCACCAAACTGGATCACCTCAACGCCTCAGCTGCACCTAGAAATTCTGTCCATAAATGCTACTAACAGAATCGGTGGTAAATGGCAACCTTGGCGGAGTCCAACCCTCCCTGGAAATGAATTTGACTTACGGCCGGCAATGCGATCCAAACTCTGACATTGGTTGTACATGGATGGAACAGCCCTTGTCAGGGGATTCGGCACCCCCCGCAAGACTTACCGAGAGATACGGTAGAAAGCCTTCACCATGTCCACAAAACACATGTGAACTGGTTGTGCGAACCCCCATGTCAGAGTAACATCATGACAATTTTTCTTTTTAATCGCTTGCAGTTTGTAGATTGAAAAGCTGGCTGTAAAGGAAACCACCTGTAGTTGTCTAACATGAGTTATGATCAAAATGCCTCTCACATTTCAAGCCAACCTGTGGCCTATTTATAACTTCTTTTCTACGCAGACACGTAACATCCAAGTTAGTCACTGCTAATCTCACCCAAACAGAAAAAAAGAAGACACAGATGTATGCAAAAATCTAACAATGCTCACTGTTGACATCAATGCATTGGTGCCCATAATTGATCATTTCCTTTGTGTAACTCAACAATCATTGTCAAGACACTGTTCTATAACATCGATTAAGTCATAAAACAAAAAGGCATGTCGCTGTCCCAACAGAGGAACTCTTTGTCGTGAGACCCCACTGAGACAAATGAGATGAAATTAATGATTAGGCTGAATATTAATTTCTTACTCTGAATTAAACATCATACATTGTTGATGGTTCCAATTCAGTATTTAAAACAATGAAAAAATAATGATGGTGGTTTGGAGGATAGCCATCCATTTATTCTCTACAGCACTTATGCTACCCTTACCAAAAAAAAAGTATATTTAAGTATCCCTGAAGTATGCTCAAAATTAGGAAAGTATACTTCTAGTTTACTTTTCTTGTACTTGTTGGATACTCCACCAAGTAAATGTTAAGTATTGTTAAAGTATACTGAAACATATACTAAAAGTTTACATACTCTGGTACATACTTAGAATGTACTTGGAAAATTAAGAGAGTATACTTCCAGTTTACTTTTCGTGTACTTATTGGAAGTATACCCCACCAAGTAAATGTTAAGTGTACTTGCAAGCAGGGCTCTAAATTAACTTTTTTACTAGCCAAACACAATTTCCACCCGCCATTTTTTTTCCCAGTGAAAATTTTCCCAGATTAGTTTTTATTTTTGAAGCCCCTAAACATGAAGTAACAACAGTATGTCTATATGACAGCATGTTATGTGTCATATTAAATTGATTCTGAAACATATAGTAAAGTCTTACTCCCATACCCAGTGCTCATTCAGCTCAATAGAGAGCTCAGCCTCATTCATTAAACTGGCCACCTCAAGTCAGGGTCTGAAGCCAACAAACCTGTCAACCTCGAGGCGGATCCCCGAGGCTGGAGCCATCACCATGGGCCGAGGGAGCAGCGGGCTCTGCTGTGGTTCGAGCTCTCATCAAGTGAATGGGAACACACTATCGGGCGAGTGGTGTGATTATTTTTTTTTTACCGCAATCCTTAAAAATTCATCCACAAGTACATAATTGTAAATATAGTTCAGCGTTGTTGTAAAACATTATTTTATTTATTGTATATACTGTATTTTTATGACGGCGGGCGCGCTCTTGCCACAATGAAACGCCAACTCCGGGGGCCAACCAAAGCCGATGCAGTGTGGAACCAGTCTAGTGGAAGCGGCATTGCATTACCAGCCAAATTGGCTCGGAAATATTTATGACCACCCACCAAAATGAATTTTAACCAGAACTGAAACACATACTAAAAGTTAACAAACTGTAGTACATACTTAGAAGGCACACACAAATGGGCCAAAATTATAGATTAAATTTGTTTGTAAAGCCCTAAGCACCATGTGGCTGGATAGTCTAGTTGTTATGGTCGTTACTAGGGGTGTGAATTGCCTAGTACCTGGCGATTAGATTCGTATCACGGTTTATAGGTCACGATTCGATTCGATACCGATTAATCCCGATCCGAATTAAAAATATATATATTATTGCGATTTGGTTTTTTTTACTCACATTTAGAAAATACTAATCAGTTAACTTGTACATGTACACTGTAAGATTTGTATGAAAATGTATTTATCTGAAAATTCAGGCTTATAACTGAGCCACTGCATTTAACAAACAGGTTGCAGTCTTTTTCATGTTTGAACAGCACTGAAATAAAATATTAAGGCTTAATGTTCCATTAATATAACATTCTTCCATGCTTAATGTGTGAATCCTAACCTTGAGTAAGACGTTTTGTTGAATATTCCCATAAAAAATGTATGTTTAAAAATCGATCCGGCCACATATCGAATCGATTCGAGAATTGCGCGCTGTAATGTCGCGATATATTGCCTAATCGATTTTTTCTAACACCCCTAGTGGTACCTGAATTCGATCCCACTTCACTACTGGTCTTTTTGCTGTGGACATAACACTTTCAAGTATACTTTAAGTATACCAAATAGTGTACTAAAAGTATACTTTTAAGTATGCTTACGTATACTTAATAATATACTTAATGATATACTTAAGTATAATTTTAGTATACTAAAATGGGCCAATTTAGTCCCAAGGAGTTTACTTAAAGTTTACTTTTAGTACAAGAATAAGTATACTCGAAAATAAACTTAAAGTATACTTAAGTATACTCTATATTATGTACTTAAAGTATACTACTTTTTGGTAAGGGTATTCAGGGTTGCAGGGAGTTGGAGCATCTATGTTAGTTGAGTTTTGGGCGAAAGGTGGACTACACCGACTCGTCACCAGTCAATGAGTTAGTCAAGTGAGCCACATCTGTGACTTGAGGAAAGCTGTGTTGGGAAATGGGTGGTTCTCAGAAAAAAAATGGTCCAGGAGTGTGACAAAGCTAGTACAAATGACCGGTTATACCAAAATTACTTCTGAATGTTGAACAGATGGAACAATGGGTGTCATGGACGGTCGCTACATTTGAGGGTTATTTTTCTGCCGACGTATTGTCACCTTATGGACAGCGTGGAACTTGATTAAACGGTACAAGATTGTGTTGTATTTACATTCTATCAGTTTATTACTAAACTGTTTTTGAAACTGATGCATTTTAGTGTGTAAAGGGTGAAGACATTTAACATTTTCAATTTGATGTTTTACTGTTTTTGAATTTACTTATAGGCATATCAATGTGATATAATCATGAGTGTTTAAAAGAATACAGTGGGATGGTGATTTTGTGAACTTTATTTGATCTTTGTACCCTCAAATGCTGTTGGAGGGGCAATGTGCATGATGTTGTCAGAGTCTCTTGTCACTTAGGGACTGAAGGTCTGGGGTCAGATTTTGATTACTTCTGTTCCCCCAATCAAGAAGGGGAACTGTATAAAGATGTCTGTTTACCATCAACCTTACACCTTTGTTCAATCTAGGAGATGACATGTCTGCCCTTTGTTCAATCAAGAGCGGGGAGGAGGAACCTTTTATCTTTTTTGTATAAATGAGTCGATGTTCTGTAAATTGTCACACACTTGGGATCATCACGTTGCATTCTGATGTGATGTCCTGACTGTGTCTTTAGAGGCCTCTAAATAAATTCTTGCAAGAAAACTTCTTCATCAGATCCTGAATACAATTATTTGGACACGCAAAGATTACACTTAAAATAGTAATCATAAATTCCTTCAAGGGCTCTTGTTTACATGGGATTATTGGTAGGGATGGGAATCGTGTTTATGAACGCTCCTGACGGAGTGCTCAAGTTCAACCTAGCAGCAGCATGGGCCGCCGGCAACGCAAACAGATAAAACAGATAATAAAGAAATCAGCCGATAATTATCGGCAATTAACAACCAATTTGACGTCATACAGATAAACCAGATAATAAAGAAATCTGCCAATAATAAGACATGCCACGTTCGTTTGTCCATCTGTTGTGATTGTGGATCAAGTTGTGCCCAACTCCTCAACCCCTCCCCTCTCCTATGGTAGTGTCGCATATTTGGAACGTCATCATGTGTGTGTGACAGTGGACCAGCTCTACACCCTCAGCAGGATCCTCAAGGGTGCGTGGGAATTCGCCCAACTTTTATGGACAGAATTTCTAGGCATAGCCGAGGCGTTGAGGGGGTCCGGTTTGGTGGCCTCAGCATTGCATCTCTGCTTTTTGCAGATGATGTGGTGCTGTTGGCTTCTTCAAGCCGTGACCTCCAGCTCTCACTGGAGCGGTTCGCAGCCGAGTGTGAAGCGGTTGGGATGAGGATCAGCACCTCCAAATCCGAGACCATGGTCCTCAGTCGGAAAAGGGTGGAGTGCCCTCTCCGGGTCGGGGAGGAGGTCCTGCCCTAAGTGGAGGAGTTCAAGTATCTTGGGGTCTTGTTCACGAGTGAGGGTAGGTTAGAGCGGGAGATCGACAGGCGGATCGGTGCAGCGTCTGCAGTGATGCGGACGCTGTATCGGTCCGTTGTGGTGAAGAAGGAGCTGAGCCGAAAGGCAAAGCTCTCGATTTACCGGTCGATCTACGTTCCTACCCTCACCTATGGTCACGAGCTGTGGGTCGTGACCGAAAGAACAAGATCCCGGATACAAGCGGCCGAAATGAGTTTCCTCCGCAGGGTAGCCGGGCTCTCCCTTAGAGATAGGGTGAGAAGCTCGGTCATCCGAGAGGGACTCAGCGTCGAGTCGCTGCTCCTCCACGTTGAGAGGAACCAGTTGAAGTGGCTCGGGCATCTGGTTCGGATGCCTCATGGACGCCTCCCTGGGGAGGTGTTCCGGGCATTTCCTACCGGCAGGAGGCCCCGGGGACGACCCAGGACACGCTGGAGAGACTATGTCTCTCGGCTGTCCTGGGAACGCCTTGGGGTCCCGTCGGATGAGCTGGCTGAAGTGGCTGGGGAGAGGGAAGTCTGGGCTTCCCTGCTAAAGCTGCTGCCCCCGCGACCTGACCCCGGATAAGCGGAAGAAGACGGACGGACGGACGGACGGACGGATCATGTGTGTGACCTCGTGTTCACGGAAGATGCATCATGGCGACATGGCAGTTGCCAGTGTGGGCTTTATTTGCCGTGTCTCCGCAAAATGTTACCCTTGCAATTTTTTTGTTGTTACATTTTTAAAACATGACGGTTTTGTTTTGGCAAACTCAAATTGAGTTACTGGTTGTCTTTGAAGCTAAGATATCAATAAAATTCAGCTTCATGATGCTTTACACAATATTTCAATGTATTTGTACATGTTAGACTTATAGTAGGACTCGAAAGTATATTTGTATTCAAGTAAATTTTGCAAACAATTGGGACTTCCGGTGACGTCATGACTGAGACAACACGCTAAAGGGGAAGCTCCCGTCGAAAAGTTACAATTTACCTTGACAACTCAATTTACACTCGGTATTTATACCCAACTAGGCCGTTCGAGATGAGTTATATCAGCAAACAAAGTAAAAGCTCGAACAGCCGCAAATCTAGGAGAGAAGAAGGTCCGCTAGCCCAGGTATTCGGGCAAAAGCTAACAGTAGCTCGCCAGAGAGGCTGGAGCTCTCCAACATACTAGGTGAGCTGAAAAAAATAAGACGTTAGAAGCCAAACGAAAGCATTGTTGGAAAGGATGGAAAGGTCGATGGAGGACTTAAAAGACCAATTAAGAAGCACGAAGGAAGGCTGTGTGAGGCCAAGGGGAGAATTGAAGCGGCGGAGGAAAGGAGGATGAGACATGAGAGAGCTCTCCGGGCACCTGTTGCGACGTGACTGGGATGTGAAGACCTTCAAAACAGGCTCAGGCGTAACAATCTGAGGATTTACCAAGTGCTGAAGGGCAGTGAAAGCCGGTATATGGTCCTTTTTGTTAAGGACTTGTTTCACGGGACTCTACAGCAACAAGTGGGAGCCGAATTGATCATCGAGAGAGCACACAGAGCACCCGTGCCGAAATCTCCCGACCCCAAGGACCATCTTAGGTCCATAATTGTGAGATTCCTTGACTTCACGACAAAAGAAGCTGTGCTACGCCTGGCGTGGGGACAGAAACAAACGCTGTTTCAAAACAAACCCATCTACTTTGATCACGACTACTCCCCTGGTCTACAAAGGAAAAGAGCCCAGGTTCGTTTTGTCATTAAACAGTTGAAGATGAAAAGCATCCGGGCAAAATGCCCCTACCCTGCTCAACTCAGGATTCGGGAGAGAAGACGTTCTCAACGCTTATAGAAGCGGCACCGATGCTGAAGGAAATGGGAATTGATGTCAAATTGGACGAGCGGGAGAAGCTGGAGGAAGAGCTCAAAGGCGACAGATGGACACAGATTGGAGGCACCCACAGAGGTGAAACATCGCTCGCCGTCAAGGATTACAAGGCCCTCTTCAAGGAGTCAAATTGATGACTGTGAACGGTAACAAAGTGGGGACAAAGAATTGAGAATATAAGAAAGATGGTTGGGTTACACAATTTTATTTGTTTAATGTACAATTTTATTCCGAGTGATTATGTCTTTTTTTTAAGGGTACATTACATATTCGTTGTCAAGTTTAGAATCAATATACTAAATTTAGAGACGGGATGCATATCCATGTTCAGTCTAACACATGAATAGAATACACGCATTTTGTGGCTTAAACACAACTATAGCCACATGGGCATTTTTGCCATTATTTCCCAAAGATACGTTGTCACACATCTCTGCCCTGTTACTGGGAATTGGTGCTGTTGGGATCAGTTGGTGATTTGGACGTTTCTGTTTTTGTATTGCATGTTCTGATGGATTGTTCTGGTTCTGCCTTGACAAATGTTTAAATGTTAACAGAGAGGCAAACACATATTATCTTAAGGTCACTGACAAATTTTTGTGGGAGGAAAAAAATGAACAGAAAATCTGTATTAAATCTGATAAAACAAGGCAATTGTAAAATTCGTAAGTTATGATGTAAATGGGATCAAGAGGAAGAAATTATGTAACCATCTTAAGAAATTGAGGTGTTCTATAGCACTGCTTCAAGAAACACATTTAACAGATAAAGAACATTTAACTCTTTGACCGCCAAAAACGTTTAATTACGCTTAGTAAAATGAGGGCCGCCAAAAACGTTAAAAGACGTTAACTATGTTTTTTGTTTTTGTTTTTGGGGGGACGGGTGGAGGAAAGCCTTGGCCAGCTGTGCTGAAAGTATCAAGCAGATCGAGTTAGTATAATGACTATTTTTGGGCACTAGATGGCAGCGATGACTCTCTTTGGACAAGATCGGGTAGGCGTCAGTAGAAGATGTGAGGCGGAGCTAGAGTGTTGAGGGGAGAATGGCTGGGGAAGCGAAAATGGCGACCGGTTGCAAGCAGCTCACGCTTGAGCATTTTTTTCAAAGACGAAAAGCATCGACCAATGCTAAAGAGCACATTGATGACAACGACGACGATGATGATGATGGTGACTCCGAGGTTGACGCCGAAGTTGGAAGCGTTGGCGCGGCGGCTATGATCACGTCGTAAAGACTCACCGGCTAGCGATGCTAATGCCGGAAAACGCGGTGCACAACCGAGCACTTCTGCACAGGCGGACGTTCAATCGGACGATGAAGAGTACCCCGAGTCCAATGCATATTCATCGGAGGAGTGGGTACAGTTTCATCACGGAGATGACACTGGTTCTGGACTACGATGCCACCATGAATGGAGTGGATAAGATGGATCAGAACATCTCTTACCACCCGGTATAGGAACTGAAGGACATGAGGAAGCCAGACGTAACACCAGGTCACCGTATCATGATCCTGAGAATAGACTTGATGGCAACATGGCCAAACACTGCAGTATATACCTGCTACTCCCCGGAAAAAATGGCCGGCAAGAAAGTGTAGGGTCTGCACGCAAAGGGGCAATCGCAGTGAAACTAATCTCTTGTGCAAATCCTGCTGCGTCCCCTTGCACGCAGGGGAGTGTTACACAAAAAGAAAAACTGTAGTTGAAACATCCACACAATTGTAAATAGTACCACAGTTGCACACATTTGTAAATAGTTTGCCAAATTTTTTGGTCAAATTGTTACACTGTTGAATGTAAATAAATGTATTTTGCTAT
The DNA here is from genome assembly GCF_051991255.1 of Vanacampus margaritifer. NCBI lineage: Eukaryota > Metazoa > Chordata > Actinopteri > Syngnathiformes > Syngnathidae > Vanacampus > Vanacampus margaritifer. Next base: position 3,163,217 of record NC_135435.1, read on the forward strand.
CAAAAAACACTTTTTCATTGTTGGTGGTAGTGTTTTACAGAAGTAAAGCACTGTTTAGGTGTTTGTGGCATCATTCATGGGGAAAAAAAGGTGTCAAATTCACTCGAGTGCATGAAATAATATCGTTTCACAAAAAGCTTGATTTCTCCATATTTTGGTCCAAAACAGAGCCTTTGGGTGAAACTAACCATTTTCTATTGTTGATTACTGAAAAACGGAATAAGGTAGAAACAAACTTTTTTTTCTGATGAAAGATGAGAGTTCAATCTTTCATTTGGTAGTATGTGTGTTTCCATAGTCCAAACAGTCTTGTAATCCTTGAAAGATCAGTCAAAATGCTTAAATCAGCTGGCACCCACCGCATCCCTTTTCTGAAAACGGTTAGCAGTCAAAGAGTTAAAGCTGAAGCGAGAGTGGGTGGATCAGGTATGTAAGCTCATCTTGTACAAATGGGAAGAAGAGAGGAGTGACTATTCTTAATAGTAAATCCACCTATTATCACAATGAAGAGTTTATAAAGGATCATGAAGGTCGGTATGTAATGATTGTTGGCACAATAGGAAATGTGAAAATTACAATGTTGAATTTATATGCTCCCAATGATGACAGGCCTGCTTTCTTTAAAAACATTGCTGCACTTTTGGCGGAAAAGGGTGATGGAATGATTTTGTTAGGGGGAGACTTTAATTGCATTGATGGAAGCCTAGATAGACTTCCCACATCTAAAGAAGCACAAACAAACACAACTGTAAGAAAGAGAATATACATTTTTTTCACAGGTGCATGGGAGCTATTCTAGACTAGACATGTTTGGTATATCAAGATTTATGTTGAGTCAAGGAGAGCGAAATTGAACCAATTACCATTTCAGACCATGGTCCACTAACAATTACTCTAGGCCTGGGACAAGATGATCACTTTAAATATTGGCGATTGAATGTGTCATTGCTGACAAGTGACTCGACAAGAAATACAAAAATATTTGATGGAGTATTTCTCTCTAAATGGTAATGACAGTGTATCTCCCTCAATATTGTGGGAAGGTGTTAAAGTTGTAATGAGATGGAAAATAATAGCCATATCGTCAAAAAAAAAAAAACAGACGCTAAAAAAAGAACATGATCTCGAGCCGAAAATTTTGTGAACTGCAAAAAGAGCATGCACAAAATAGGGACGCGCAAACACTCAAATTACTTGGGGAAGCCAAACAGGAACTAGATATGCTACTTACTTATAAAGCAGAGGGGGCGCTTAGATTTACAAATAGAAAATATTACGAAATGGGTAACAGAGCAAGTAGACTCCTAGCTTTTCAGTTGCGCAAGACTCAATCAAGTCGTGTAGTACCAAAAATGATGCATCCCTCCCCGGACCAAACAAATAGTATCTCAACCAGATGAGATCGCAGATGTATTTGCTGCATATTATACAAGCCTCTATGAATGGCAAAGTTTAGACCCAAAAAATGATAAGATACAGCAATTTCCTTCATATATACAAAATTAACAAATGAGAAGTCAGGTGAATTAGTTAGGCCAAAACCGGACATTGAAATAAAAGAAACCATAACTAAATTTAAAAAATATAAACAAATCTCCAGGAGTTGATGATCTTAGTGGGGAGTACTATAAAACATTTATACAGGAACCCACTCCTATATTGTGTAGAACATTCAACTATGCACTGGTAACTGGAGATCCACCTAAAACATGGTCTGAGGCCATAATTACAGTGTTAAAGAAGGAAGGAAAAGATCCTACACTATGTGAAGGATACCGACCTATAAGTCTTCTCTGTGTAAATTTGAAAATATTGACTAGCATTTTAGCTAATAGAATACAGAAATATATTAAACGACTTGTGAAGCCAGATCAGACTGGATTTATAAATGGACGGCAGGGTACAAATACTATCAGGACAGCAATGATATTTTGTTATTCTTGCAAGATCCTCTGTCTTCGGTCTCTGTGCTCATTAAGTGTCTATACATATGGTTTAATTTAAGTTACAAAGTGAATGAGAACAAATCTGAGGCAATGATGTCAGGATCCTGGCAGCCTCAGTTAAACAAAATAGTGGCATTTCGACAGTCCCAACAAGGGTTCAGGTATTTGGGTATTATACTTACTCCCACTTCCACATAATTATTTAAAGCAAACTATGATAATCTACTGAAACAAATAAAAGGAGTTGACAAGGTGGGATGTCCTCCCACTCTCTTTGTTTGGTAGAATTGAAGCTGTCAAAATGAACATCTTACCAAGACTCCTATATTTATTTCGGGCATTGACCATATGGGTCCCCATATCTACTTTAACAGCATTGGACAAACTTGTTTAAAGGTTTGTTTGGCAAAATAAACGACTGAGTGAGAAAAGTTTTGGCTCAACAAAGAATAAGGGAGGGCTATCCCTACCGAACTTGAAACATTACTACTGGGCGAGTCAACTTACTGTTATTACTCAATGGATATACAACAACCAGGAAATTAGATGGCTTCAAATACAGCAGAATCTTTCTCTGAAGTGTTTCCCATTTTTGAAGACTAATTTTAGGATAGAAAACATATGGATTAGAAAACTCTATATCACGTGCCATGTCGTTGGTTGGGAACATTGACTTCATGCCGTCAGTATGGGACAGTGGATTCATGCAATGGGAATGCAATAGGGTGAGAACCATTGATCAATTATTTGAGGGGAATAAAATCAAATAATTCCCCCAATTGCAGACTTAGTTCGCATTACCACCAAGAGATATGTTTAGATACCTACAAATTAGGCACTATATTCAGACTCACATAGAAAAGGACAAACTTAAAAGAGAACCTACAAGTGAAGGAAAATACTTAATTATGGTAACTGCACATAATTTGCCTACTAAGAACCATATTTCACATAAATGTGACAGCTTAACTGCTGATTTGTCTGGTAACACACTTGATGCGAAAGAGAAGTGGGAACTTGAAATTAATGTAGTAATAGAGGATAGAACATGGGAGGATATGTGTTTGAATTGCCACTCAGCTATCAATAGCAGTCTTTGGAAAGAATTTGACTGGAAAACAAAAATTTGATTTTTTAGAACCCCTCTGGTAATTTCAACATTTGGTAGAGACCCAAATTCCTCATTGTGTTGGAGAAATTGTGGAGCTATTGGTGAACACTCACATATCTTCTGGAACTGTGATGTACTGACGATATTCTGGAATGAGTTGATGAAGGAGTTTGTAAAACATTTTGAATATTGATATCCATATAAATACTGTGTTGTGTATATTGGGATTATGCCCGGAAAAAGTAACAAATGCACATAAGAAATATATTCTGCGCATTCTCCTGATGGTTGCAAGAAAGACAATTACGGCAAATTGGAAGAAAATACCTCCACCAACGAAAGCTGAATGGACTTTGAGATTGAAACAAGTGTACACGATGGAGTACATGACTGCTAAATTGCAGATGAAGACGGACTTATTTCTAAAAAGATGTTAGTGTTAGACGTTAATGAAAGACTACTTATATGTGTGAATAGTATTGTGAAATGCTTGATTGAATAAGATATGCCCTGTGTCAAGGTATTTTTTTTAATTAATGTTTCTTTGATAATAAAGTTCCTCAAAAAAATTGCAAACTATCGGATTGCTTATCGGTTATCGACATCGCCACTTTCTAAATTATTGGTTTGTCGGTATCGGTTGAAAATAGCATTATCATGCATCGCTAATAGAAAGATAGAGAAGTATTGACGTTGCGATGCAGAAGTATGACAAGACAGCAGTGGTGAAGGGATCAATTATTAACACAAGTCTATTTTGGTAAAACTTCAATTTGACCCTGTTCTATATGTGACCCCTCGAAATCCCTTACCCCCACACAGACAGACACACACACACACGCACACAAAAGAATATCTGTGTCAAGGTTATTCTTTCCCCAGACAATATGAATACAGAGAAAATAAATCCTCCACTCTTTCTCATTCTACAGAGCCTGCTACCATTTCATCATTAATGAGTTAATTGATAAAAGCAGCGCCTCCTCTAATCTGATTTTGCGATCCATCATCATAGAGGAAGGGGGATGGCAAGAATACAAGGAGACCAAGAAAGTAAGTCAGTGATTGAGAGAGAAGAGAGAGAAAATGAAACACAGTTAAAGGTACTATATCACAGTATTTTAAGCCTTCCACAGTTAACTATAGGCATATAATGATTAAATTGTACCTTTCATACCATGACAATGTTATTTTTTATTGCTGGCTATTTTTCTAACACGAAAGTAAAACGCCTGGTTCAGTCAAACCCTGCATCTCCCCCTGCATACATAATGTAGAAAAATCTTAAATATTAAGATTTTAAAGTCTGCAATGCACCCTTCAGATTAGGTAATATTTTACGGAACTCCCAGGATTGAGATAGACACATTAATGCATTAATTAATTTACTACAGGGGGTCAGAACCGAAGACAAATCTGGGTAGAATTGGGAAAGTAGAAATTAAGGGAAGAGGAAAAAAGTAAGGAGACGTTCACCACTACGTATAAACACAAAGCAAGCCAAACACTTTTTGCAGATCACACAGTAATTTGCGAAACATTAAACACACTTGTATACATTAGACACAGAAGTACAGTACAGGCCAAAAGTTTGGACACACCTTCTCATGACTATTTACATTGTAGATTCTCACTGAAGGCATCAAATTATGGATGAACACATGTAGAGTTATGTACTTAGAAAGGTGAAATAATTGAAAACACGTTTTAGATTCTTTTTTTCTTCTTTTTTCAAAATAGTCACTCTTTGCTCTGATGATTTTTTTGCCCACTCTTGGCATTCCCTCGATGAGCTTCTGTCATGTTTGGTTTCTGTTTTTGGTTGTGTGTCTCCCTTGGTCTTGTTGAGTGTAATCCTGCCCTTCCTCGTGTCAACCAATCCGTGCCCTCAGCCACTTGTGTCTTGTCCAGGTGTCTCTCGTTGTCTCGTCAGTTGGCTTGTATTTAGTTCCCTGGTTTTGTTCAGTCTTGGTTGGATCATTGTCGCTGTCACCACTGGTGTTTTGTTGTTACTTTGATTTTTGGTCTTTTCAGATCTTTGTTGGTTTTGTTCACCCAGTACCCCTGTTAGTGTTTTTGTTAAATAAATTGTGTTTAGTAGTACATGCTTCTCTGCCGTGGTTCTCCTGCCTCCCTGCATTTGGGTCCTCCACTCCGCTCCCTGACAGCTTCAAGAGTCACCTGAAATGGTTTTCCAACAGTAATGAAAAAGTTCCCAGAAGTGAGAATGCTAAGCGTGTGCAAAGCAGCAATCAGAGCAAAGGGTGGCTATTTAGAAGAAACTAGAATCTAAAACATGTTTTCAGTTATTTCACTTTTTTTTTTTTTTTTGTTAAGTACATAACTCCACATTTGTTCATTCTTAGTTTTGATGCCTTCGGTAAGAATCTACAATGTAGATAGTAGGGGTGTGCCCTAAATAATATTCTCATAAGAATCGCGATTCTCATTTAGATATAATCTGTTTTATTTATTTTTTCTTTTCTGGAAGAAGAACAAGATAAAATCTGTTTTAAATGTACCAAAATGGATTTTATTTAAATTATTTTATACTGCCTTACCCTTGTTTGTATGTGCCTTTATTTGGAGCACTGTTCATGTTTGGCCACTTAGGGGCAGTGTGTGATACACTGTTAAATTGTAGCCCACATTAGATGGTAGAACGAAAAAGTTATCAAGTTATTCCAATAAAAAAAAATTTGCAGTGTAGAAATAGCATATGCCGGTGAGTAATGTTGAGTGATGAAAGTGTCGCGAGTAACGCACTAATTAGCATTAGCAAGTCAGACCGGTGTAGATCATGACGATTCTTTGCACATCTATAAATTGAAGCAGAAATAATTGTCAATCAAACCATTTTGAATCAAAAATCGTTCTGAATCGAAAATTGTTTGTGAATCGAATCGCAGACCCAAAAATCGGAATCAAATCGAATCGTGAGACAGTCAAAGATTTTCACCCCTCGTAAATAGTAATGAGAATAAAGCAATTAACATAGTTGTTGAGGAAGACATGAAATAGGAGAACATCCACAAAAATTAAAGGACCAAATCCATCAAATGAAATTTGTGCAACACTAAGAAGAAAGAAGAAAATAGAATAAGAATTCTAAATAAATAAATAATTATATTAATTTTTTTTTTTTTTTTTATGCCAATGAGGATTTTGCCTATGATATTGCTGAAATTTTCTGGTCAAATCCAACTAGGCCAATAGATGTGTAATATATAATTTATTTTACTTTTTTTTTTACAGTAGTTTACACAATAAAATGAACATTTTCACACAATTACCCATGTTTATACTCAAGGAGCAGAACGCCTGTCCAGAGTTGCACAACAATTAGCACAGATATAGCTTCATACTTTTTGCAAACCACTACACAGTGAGTTACAAAAACCTACACGCATTTTCACACCTTAGACACGGGTCAGGTTTGCGAGGTTGCTTCCTTCTCATTACATGACCACACAAACACATTGAATAATCACATCCACCAAGTGTGGAAGCACACGTCCTTCCTGTTTTTTCCAATTGCTAAAACACAATTTTGCAAGCTAGGCTGGTTTTATCAAAACACGTAACACAATTCACAAAACCACACACTCAAACTGCAAAATCCCTCATATATCCTGCAAAATGAATCACTGCAACCAAAGCTACATATAGCTTTATCAAAATCAAACTTTTATACCAAGTGGCACACACGACATTCATATTACCAGATTTATGTACCAGCGTTTCTGTTCAATTGATTCAGCGGCGGCGCCCCACCATTCCTAAAATTGTAGCCGCCGCTCCTTCAAATTTACAATTAAAGCAGTTGGGGCCTGGGGAGGAGTGCAGCCACGCAGTATTACACCAACTGGATGGTGAAAAAGACGACCAGACAGCAGGGCTCGGCGCTGCAACCAATTTACCACAAATGTGGTCAACTTTACAGTGTTTGCTGGTTAAAAAAAGAAAAGAAAAAAAATCCTCCATTCGCTGGGCACAAGTGCACGTTTTAATTAGTAGTGCAACGGATCTTTGAGTCATAACTTGTTTAGATCAAGTGCGCGGTCGAGTCAAGATAGCCACCACGCACTGCCTGCTGAAAGCCAACCAAAATAAATGGCTAACAACTAATGCAAAGACGTCAATGCAATGGTTTTGGTAGGGTTTTATTTTGAAATTGACCCTCAACGCGCACAGGTATTTCGTAGCCGTTTGTTAGTTTTTTTATTCCCCGTGTGGTGTAGCAACTCTCGACGACCAAGATCAACACAACGCCATCCCGAAATCATATTCAATCGCTAATTAAGGACACCAAGAAACCGCTATTTAATTACGCCGTCATTGTATGAAATGGCACAAGTCTCCGGCGGTAGCAGTTAGCTGCTAATGGGAAGGTAAACATTAACATCTCTTGCGAGATGTGCTGTGCATTAAAATGCATTCGGACATTTCATACGCACACAGAAAGAAGTCCATTAATGCATTAAACGCTAAAAATGGCAGATATGCAAATGTGAGCTTTCTATCAATCTATAAAAGCTGACATACACTATATATCAAGAGGAATGATGTTGGTGAAATCACTTTGCTATTTTGGTACATCTAGGCACTTAAGTTTACAATACCTAATCTAATAACTAGGAATCCATTCTCCATTCTAGTGGTTGATATGTAAATGAATCAAAAATAAAGAATAAATCTTCTTTTTTTATAACATTTGCCACCAAAAACTGGAGGGACTTTACATTAGTCCCCTTTCAACAGCAGGCAAACACTGAATAATAATAATATTCAGAGTCATAGTATAAGAGTTTTATTTTCATTAGTCATCTGAGCTTCAATGACAATGTGCTCACGTACAATTGATTGGGAAACACTGATTTGATTGGTTCTGATGCTAGCCAGGTTGTGAAGCTTTGGTTTTCCCAAGGGGAAGATGGTTGGTTAAATTATTTTGCAAATATTTCTTGAGTCACTGTCAATCTTTACGTCATATGAACCTACGGTATGAAAATTGAGAGGACTGTGTATCAGCAAATATGGTCATCCTGCACCTCCTCAAAAAATGGTGCAACCAAATCCAGTCCAGTGCGACCAACTGAAAAAGTTATTGTAAAAGTTAGTGTAGAGCCCTGCAGACCACCGATCTCTCTCTCCCTTGACAAATTATTTTTGTCGGGCACGACGTGGAAAAAAAAATCTTCTAGTTTTTCACAACACAAAGTTGGCCTGGCCCCGCTCCTGAAAAAAATCCTTGAGGAAACACTGTGTACTGTTGGGCACAATGAAAAGCATTTTTAGTATGCTTTGCCATAATACTAAAATAGTTCAAATTGTAGAACATTCTTCAGATTGTTCACATGCACATAAATATTTGAAGATACTTTTGTTTTCAATGTTTATTCAATCGTATAATAATAATAATAGTAATTTATTTGGGTTATTTGTGGATGTCGTCTTCCAAAAGTTGGAATTTGACAATCAACATTGCATCATTCCTGAAACAAGCATCTTCAAACTCTCACCCTGAGAAAGTCTGAGAACTTATGCATTAATTCACACACGTATTTGTTGAATAATTCACAAGCGGTTGTAGCCTGCTGGTTGTTATTACAGCAGGGCCTCTTGAAAATGCACCAAAGAGACTGTCAGGTACATTTATTTACATTTGTTTGAAGAGCAGATAGCAATAAGAGAAAGTCTAAGAAAAAACATCTAAAAGGGACAAGCGTTTATATCATAACACTTCTAAATGAGAAAAGTAGATAACATATTACACATCTATTATAAAAGTTGTCATCCAAATCCAGTGAAATATTCAGACCTCCAGGCAGTGCCTCAAGTCAAAGCTTTATAATTAGTCTCTGCATTTTCACCTTCTCCAGAGATTACTATTCACTCCTCAGTTCTGCCTCTCATCCCTTTCTGTAGCTTTATTAAGTGGCGATAACTTTACAGTTCCGTGCAAATTAATTTCTATCATGATTGTGACCTGACCCGACTTGCCTGTCAGAACACGGCTCTTCGGAAAATGCTGCTTCCTCACAAAAGCATGCCTATTAACTACTGCTAACACATCAAAGACAACCCTCATACAAAGAGGGGACAGGTTTTAAAACACTGCAGGACAAAAAACTTTGCTTTAGGCTTGTACAACTACAATATAAAACACAATGGAATGTGCGTGTGTCACAAACAATTTTTTTGCTCGCAAACAGCTTTACTTGCTGCCATCAAATTTTTAACATATTCAAAATTTCTTTGCGTGAATAAAAATGGTTTGGGAGGGTCTGCCGAACGTCCTTGAACAAAACCTGACGAAATACCAACACTTTCTACATGCGCGCACTGTCGCAAACCTGCGCTGCTCAGTGAGATGCGAGCCTAAAACTGGCTTTACAGATTGTGGCGATATGATGGCACCTATAATTCTTTGTTTCTTTCAGTTACAGTATATTGGCACTGGTTGCTTCAGACAGAAAGATTATTAAACAGATCATCCAAACCCCCACCTACACTCACACCTTAGACGTTGTTTAAAGTGTGTTGACACTGAATAATAAGTGAATAAAAATGTGAAAATAAAAACGGATCTAAAAAATCATGCAAAAATTAAATGCAAAAAATAAATATAAATGAAAATAAAAACAATAAATATATATATAAATAAGTAATTAAATAAGATTAAAAAATACATTTAAAAATATGTGGAAATAAATACAAAACTATATATATATATATATATATATATATATATATATATATATATATATATACTGTATACTATATATATACATATACATACTATATACTGTATACTATATATATGTATATATGTATGTGCATATATATATATATATATATATATATATATATATATATATATATATATACACTGTATACTATATACTATATATATACACTGTATACTATATACTATATATATATATATATACACATTAGGCATGGGACAAGACACAAATCCCACGAGACAAGATGTCTCACGATAATGAAACGAAACGAGATTTTTGCAAAATTTTTAATATACATATTTTTTTAAATGACCAATATAAATTTTACAGTTTTCAATTTTTTTGTTTTTATTGAGAAAAGAGCAAGAAAATGTAGCTTTAAAGTGCAAATGTGAACATAAACAGGAGATTGAATTTTGCTACAGACTAATTTTTCAAATGCTGCTGCCATACAAGCAGCTGAGAACTTTCATCTTACTGAATAGTTTTAGTGCTAGAGCAGAGTATTTTTAAAGAAGTTTATTCGCAGTTCATAAGTCCAGTCCATCTTTTCAAATCTTTCCGGACACTTACACTGAGCAAATCAGAGTAGTTTAGACCAGACTCCTGTAAAATGTTGCATTATTTTGCATTCTTAAGTGCAAAGAATAAACAAATAATGAAATATGAATTCCTTCTCACTTTTAATAAAGTAACTAAGTTTGTCTAATTTTAACAGATCAGAAATTAAGCAAGCTAATTTCACTGCATGGAAAATTTTAATAAAGAATACCACCTAGTCACGGTTGGTTTCAGTGCCTGTGCTCATAAATTAACTAAAGAGCATGCGCATATCTAACACATACAGTATGAAGCTCAGTTTACATGCAAGTAAGCAGGGTAGGCTACTCCACATTAAGCAGTACACATCAGTATGCTCAGTTGCTTCCTGCTCCTGTCGGCTGTTCTGCCGGAGGGTGCAGAGGTGATTCCTCTACTCTCCATGATGTCTTTCGAGACACTCAACTATTTTTAGCTCTCTCATTCAAACATACTTGCCCTCCTCTTGACAGATAGCCCTTTGAAACGCCCCAGCTGACTTTTTTTCCTCTTTATTGTCACATTTTCCTTTCCACCTCATTTGTTTTCTTTCTTTTAGTGACACTCAAACCCAACCACCCACCCCCAACACTTCCAAGATGCTGGACTAATGAATTAAAGCAAGAGCATGATTTTTTTTTTTTTTTAACTTAACTCAATTTCATAGTATTCAATATTCATAGGCCAACAATACATAGTGTACAGTTTTGGGTTCTATTTTAGCATGCACTAAACACATTTACAGTCAAAACATGTAAGGTCCACATCGCCTTCAATTTAACAATCATTCATAAACATGTCAGGACTGCTGGTACAATCTGAAAAGTTCAATCAAAATTGAATGTACCATCATCTGTAGGGATGCACCGAAATGAAAATGGTTGGCTGAAACCGAAAACGGAAAATGAAAAATACTTGGCTGAAAACCGAAACGGCGAGAGAAAAAAATAACGCCAATTTTTACTATCATTGCATTTATTATAATTAATTAAAATTATAATATTATTATATAATATTGATTTAGCATATTAACCAAGCACAATATAAATTGAAATGTGCCCACACTGCAGACATGTTGGCTAATGGTACATACTACATTACATTAAACACCAAACGAGGGGTGCGATTGCACCTTATAGTCAATGTAGTTCGCACAGGCGGGCATGGATGCGTGCGGCTAGACAAGGTGTGGCGCACTTAAAATTGGCACATTCACATATTCGCCAACGTTTAAAAATAAATAAATACATTTGTTGGCACCAGCTAATCGGCTTCGGGAACGGACTACAAAGTCACACACAGCGTCCTGTACAGGTCTGTCGCCACCCGGAGATAGCGTTAAGTGTTTCCGTGCTTAAAACTGAGAATAGCAATGGTGCTAGCATTAGCTAAAGTATTTAGCACGGCCACCGTATGCCGGTGAAAAAGTGGAAGCGTTCGAGGGGCTCTTATAAAAAAAAAATTTAAAGGAAGGCGCTGCGGTACACGGCAGTTCTGTCTTTTTTCAACTCACTTAAATGTTGTACACCAAGCGACGCCCCTCTCCTCCGATGTGCACAATGACCCGGGGAGCTGCTGCGACCGACCGGGGCAAACTCACACAGAGAAAAGCCAGCGACTAGCGAGAAGAAAAGGCGGACACTCACCCCCGCGTTCACTGTTTAATTCAAACAGACGCTTGCTTGCAGCATTTTTTTGCTTGCGTCACCGCAACCTATTTTGGCCATATTCTTTTGGCTAAAATTTTACTTCGGTGGCCGAATATTCGGTGCATCACTAATCATCTCAATTGGCTTTATTTTTGGCACTCATATGTAAGAATTCAGGCTATAAGCTAATAAGGTTACTGTATTTAACTCTTTGACTGCCATGGACGTTAAAAGACGTCAAGTCCGCACTAACTTCCTTCACTTTCACATCCCTACCCGTTTTTTCACTGTTATATTTACTTACACATTTCCTCATATTTTACACAAATTATATAAATCACCTAACTACTTTGATTCTATCCTATAACATGCCAGTATTGACAAATGGCCTATGCAGATATATACACAGGACTGAGCCTATATTGTTTGTATGCATAAATTAGTTCTGGTTTCCTGGAATGTTTGTGGCGCTCGCTCACAGGCAAAAAGAATAAAAACTTTAGACCATCTCTTAAAATTAAAAGCAGATATTTGCCTCCTGCAAGAAACCCACCTACAAAAATCTGAAGAAAAATTACTTATTGATAAGAATTTTAGCCAAGCATACTCTGCCCCTTATAACAGCAGACAAAGAGGAGTCTGTATACTCATACATAAGAATTTACTCTTTACTCTAAATAATACAATAACAGACCCAGAGGGCCGATACATTATTATTCAGGTAACTAAAATATATACATTTGGCAATTTATATGCCCCTAATAATGATGATCCGGCCTTTTTCCATGAATTTTTCTCTCAGCTGTTTGATTTAGCAGCGAACTCTACTATTATTATTGGAGGAGACTTTAACACAGTCTTAAATCCATTAATAGACCGTTCTAATAACACAACTTGTATAAGGCGATTACAATCTACTAAAGTAATAGGGGAATATATGGATGATTTTGGCCTCGTCGACAGCTGGAGACTTAAAAACCCAAATAAGAAGGAATTTACTTTCTTTTCCGCTGTGCACAGGTCCTTTTCAAGAATTTATTATTTTCTTACAAATAACTCTATTGCTGATAAAACTGTTACAAAAATACATCCTATTATTATTAGCGACCATGCACCAGTCTCCCTATCCCTACAAGTTGATTATACCTTTAAACCACCACCAACATGGCGTTTTAACATCTCACTGCTAAACGATGCAGAGTTTGATAAAATTATAAGGAAAGAGTGGGCAGACTTTTTGGAAATAAATGACTCTCCAGGCCTATCGCCATCTCTTCTCTGGGAAGCTGGGAAAGCAGTAATTAGAGGTAAAATTATATCATATTCATCTTATAAAAAGAAACAGGATCAAAAATTAGAAAATGACTTGGAAGATAAAATTAAACAACTGACGGATGAGTACGTAATAAACCCAAATGACCAAATATGGACTGACTTACAAAATACAAAAATACAGTTAGGCGATATGCTAACTAAAAAGACAGAGTTTATAATACAACAATTGAGATACAACAACTTTGAATATAATAACAAATCAGGTAAATTTCTTGCAAACCAACTTCAACGCAATCGGGAAAAATCTCTTAGGCTATCAAAGGGACAACTGGTGAATGTACACAGTCACCAGAAGAAATTAATCAAATTTTTTATTACTATTATCGCAACCTATACTATGAAACTAACAAGCCTAACCCTGAGCATATTGAGGCATTCCTCAGTAGCTTAAATATGCCTCAGTTAACTACTGAATATAAAGATATGTTAGAGGCGCCACTTACTATAAACGAGTTGTACAGTGCTCTAGATAGTATGCCTAATGGCAAGGCACCTGGCCCAGATGGTTATCCGGCTATATTTTTTAAGCACTACTGGTTAATGCTTGCTCCGCTATTCTTAAGAGTAGTAACAGAAATTAAAACTAATGGTTACATACGTCCACACATGAATACAGCAGCAATTAAACTGTTATTAAAGCCAGAAAAAGATCCCACCCTTCCATCAAGTTACCGTCCGATTTCACTAATTAACACTGATATTAAAATTATTACTAAGGCTTTCACATCTAGACTAGAAACAGTAATCTCGACAATTATTCATAGCGACCAAACAGGCTTTATTAAAGATCGTCACTCTACTAATCATATTAGGAGGCTCTTTAACCTTATTAGCATGTCACAGCGGCATGATAAGAAGGCAGTTATTATATCGTTGGATGCAGAAAAAGCTTTCGACAAAGTTAACTGGTCCTTCCTCTTTGCTGTTTTGACTTTGGGAAATCATTTATCCACTGGGTGTCAGTATTATATGATTCTCCCAAAGCTACAGTTACTACTAATGGGATTATATCTAAGAGCTTTATTTTACAGAGAGGCACAAGACAGGGATGCCCACTATCCCCTTTATTATTTGCAATATTTATTGAGCCACTTGCAATAGCCATACGCCAGGAAAGAAGGATTCAAGGAATTCACTCTGGGGTAACAGAACATAAAATTAATCTATATGCCGATGATATTTTACTTTATTTAGAAAACCCGGCGATTTCGTTAGGGGAAGTATTTAACTTAATAACTAAATTCTCACAGTTATCAGATTATTCTATTAACTGGACAAAATCAACACTTCTACCTATTACAGAAAATTCATGGAACCCTGCAAGCCAGGACCCACACTACTCATTTCCTATAGGTAATTTAAAATACTTAGGCATAAAAATCTCACCTAAATTAACTGATTTAATTCATTTAAACTTTTCTCCACTTCTGGATAACATTCATAGTGACTTGGAACGCTGGAATAATCTTCCTATTTCTTTAATAGGACGAATAGCCACCATTAAAATGAAAGTTTTACCTAAAATAAACTATTTTTTCTCAATGATTCCATTTAAACCTACGGCTAAATGGTTCCAGTTGTTGGACTCAGCCGTTACAAAATTTTACTGGAATAGAAAAAAAGCAAAGATTAGTCGATCTACTCTTCAGAAAAGTAAATCCAAAGGTGGTCTAGAGGCACCAAATTTTATGTACTACTATATAGCCAACCAGCTACATTATATCGTTCTATGGGCACAACCCAACAGAGATACTAACTGTTGGCTGGAACTAGAACAGAAGGATTGTAATAACCTCAGACTTCTAGATTTACTCTTTATTACAACATCAATTAAGCGACATAATTGTTTTAAAAACCCAATGATTTCCGCCACCCTGACTGCTTGGTGGAAGGCATTAGAAATTACAAAAGCCCAAGTGGAGCCGTGTGGGCTTTCTCCCCTATGGCATAACCCCGACTTTCGAATTAACAACCAATCGTTTTATTTAGGTGTGTGGGAGCAGAAAGGAATTACACATCTCCACCATCTCTTCTCAGATAATATGTTTATATCATATACATCCTTGCTCCAAAAATACAAAATAACAAACGGAATTTTTTACATTATCTGCAAGTTAAAAATATGATAAAGAAACAAATTCTAACACTTCAGGGTACGCTCCAACCGCCTGTTTTAGCTAAAGATATTACCAAGCTTTCTCCGACAACAACAAAAAAACTTCCAAAAATATATAAGTTACTTTCATATACGGATAAAATGTCTTTACCCATCTTAAAATGGGAGACAGACTTGTCTATAGCTCCGGAATCTGACTTTTAGATTCAAGTTTGTGAAAATGCATTTAAAATGACAAAACACACAAATTTACAACTTATCCAATACAAAATTATCCATAGAACATACATTACTCAATATATGATGAAGAAAATGGGACTCTCCGACTGCGACATTTGTCTCCAGTGTTTACAAAACACTACAAACACTTATTTTCATGCTTTATGGTTATGCACTCCGGTTATGTATTTCTGGACTAAAGTCTTAGAAAAACTTTCCGCTATCTTGGACTGTAGAATACCTTTATCTCCAAACTTGTGTTTGCTAGGTGACCTAACAACAACTGACTTACCACATAAACAATTTCAATCTACACTTGTAGCCCTTACTATCGCAAAAAAAACAATTCTTGTTAACTGGAAAAATAAACAAACTCTGAATATCGACCAATGGTCTAACCTCCTCATAAATCACATTTTAATGGAAAAAATATCGGCCTCAAATAAAAAACAAATATCAAAATTCATAGAAATATGGTCTACGTATATAGAATATTTTAACCTAATTCTGGTTATTTAATTCTGCCTGTTAGCGAGAGCCACCACATCGTGATAGCTTACATTGATGTCTCTGCATTTGGCAGTTTGTAACTAATGGTTGTGTTTTTATAGTCAGGAACCCAGTTGCTGCCAACAGGATCGAGCAGATTCACCTCCAATGGGCACTAAGGGCTAATATTCGAATTCACTGCATGCCAGGGGACTAACTCTACAGGTGCTGTCCCCCTCTGGCTGGGCGTGGGCGGGTCTGCCCCTCTGTTGGCTGCTGGGTGGCGGCTGCGTCTTGGTCGTTCCCTGGGTCTCGTGGGGGGTGCTGTGTTGCGGGGCTCTCCCTGGTGTTCGGGGCGGCGCCGCCCTAGCGCGGTCCGTCGCTCTGGGCCCGGCGACGCGGTTCGGGGCCGCCCGTCCTCCGCCTCCCTGTCCCTTCTCCCTCGTCGCCCTTCCTCCTCCTCTCCCCCTCTCTCTGCGGCCCTGCCGCTGCCTCCTGCCCTTCCTGTCGTCTCCTTCCCCCTTCCCCCGTCCCCTCCCCCTCCCCTGTCCGCCCCCCCTCCCCCCTCCGTGGCCTGGGTCTACGGCGCTCCAGGGAACGGGAGGGTGGGCGGGATTGTTGTTGTACCTGCCCTGCTCCGGTGGGCCTCCGGTGGGGCACTTCGGGCGGGCCCCAGTATCCGGGGGGCGAGCCGGTGTCCCGGTGGGGTGGGTGGGGTTTTGGTGGGCGGGTGCGCCTCCCGCCCCCGCCCGGTTAGGGGGGGCCCAGCTGGTCGCTCCTCTTAACTCACTGCACTAGTTTTGCACAATACATTTTTTTTTTACACGCACGCACGCATGCACGCAAGCACACACGCACACACACACGCACAAACACACATCCACATACAAAAAAAAAAGGGGGAACAATGATGATGACATGATCAATACTGAGCTCTCCCAAAAAAAAAAAGACGTCAAGTAAAAACCTACGGAGGGCCGCCAATGACGTTAAAAGACGTCAAGTAAAAACCTACGAAGGGCCGCCAATGACGTTAAAAGACGTCATCCAATTTTTTTAATATATTTTTTTGAAACGGGTGGAGGAAAGCCTTGGCCAGCTGCTGTGAAAGTTTCAAGCAGATCTAGTTAGCCTAATGACTATTTTTGGCCCCTAGATGGCAGCAATGACTCTCTTTTGACAAGATTGGGTAGGCGTCAGTAGAAGACGTGAGGCGGAACTAGAGGGGACAATGGCTGGGGAAGGGAAGAAAACATGGCGACCGGTTGCAAGCAGCTCACGGTCGAGCAGTTTTTTTCAAAGACGAAAAGCATCGACCAACGCTAAAGAGCACATTGATGACGACGATGATCATCATCGATGATGATGACTCCGAGGTTGGAAGCATTGACGCGGCAGTAGAAGACGTGAGGCGGAGCTAGAAGGCTGAAGAAGCGAACAATGGCGACCGGTTGCAGGCAGCTCACACTTGGGAATTTTTTTCAAAGACGAAAGGCATCGAACAACGCTAAAGAGCATATTGATGACGACGATGATCATCATCGATGATGATGATGGTGACTCCGAGGTTGACGCTGAAGTTGCAAGCGTTGACGCGGCGGCTATGACGACGTCATAAAGGTTCACCGGCTAGCGATGCTAACACCGGAAAACGCGGAGCACAACCGAGCACGCTCAGGCGGACGTTCAATCGGACGACGAAGAGTGCCCCGAGTCCAATGCATATTCATCGGAGGAGTGGGTACAGTCTGCTACCTGCTATTCCCCGGAAAAAAAGGAAGCGTAAAGAAAGTGTAACGTCTGCACGCGAAAGGAGCCATCGCAAGTGAAACTAATCTGTTGTGTAAATGGGAGCGTTACAAAAAGAAAAACTGTATTTGAAACATCCACATAATTGTAAATAGTACCACAGTTGCACACATTTGTAAATAGTTTGCGAAATTGTTTTGTCAAATTGTTACACTGTTGAAGGGAAATAAACGTATTTTGCAACCAAAAAACACTTTTTCATTGTTGGTGATAGCGTTTTACAGAAGTAAAGCACTATTTAGGTGTTTGTGGCATCATTCATGGACAAAAAGAAGTGTACAATTCACTAGAGTGCATGAAAGAACATCGTTTCACAAAAAGCTCTTTTTCTCCGCTTTTTGTTTCAAAACAGAGCATTTCGGTGAAACTAACCATTTTCTATTGTTGATTACTGAAGAACGGAATAAGGTAGAAACAAACTTTTTTTTCTGATGAAAGATGAGAGTTCAATCTTTCATTTGGTCGTATGTGTGTTTTGTTATACATTATTAACATTTTTAATTCTTTATTTCATATATTTACCATGTTGAAATGTTTTATAGATGTGTAGAGTAGGTGAAATAGTGTTGAACTCAGTATAATTTGACCTTAACCTTGTTTTTGTCTAAAAATTCCTTCTCAGTGTTTTGCACACACACATTCTGTTCGTGAGAACAGATTTTGCCACACACATACCCTGAGAGCACCATCACTCACGGCCACTCTAAATCCAGTTCAATTTGTTTGTGAGATATTGTTTTGGGAAAAAAGTACAAAAAGTACCCAGAGAGTATATTTTGTCTAAAAAGATGAACACAGCTGCGGACTGTGTACGAAAATAATATTATGTAACATATTGTGTGAGAACCAATCTGTTTTACTTATTCATGGTGGGAGGAGGAATAGGCGTTCTCTTACTGATTTGGATTCTTTAAAAGCTGTATTCCGCAAAAGAGGGGGCACACACGCACCCTGGAATTCCACCTTTTACGTGATGTTCAGTGTTGTGTGACCGGAGATTCTCTGTAATAAATCATCTTTGCAAGGAGTTTTTCTCACAAGAAGTCTATCTTAAATTTTTTGGAACACGCAAAAGAGGACAAATAATTAGCCTCTATCAGTTTCCATAGTCCAAACACAACATTTTCTGTGGACCTTGAAAGATCAGTCAAAATGCTTAAATCGGCTGGCACTGGCGACATCCCGTTTCTGAAAACGTCTGGCAGTCAAAGAGTTAAGAACAGCTACTTACTGGTGCGATATGCTGCAATTTGCATATGGTCCGATTAGTCGACTAATTGCAGCTACTATCAGCAACTAGTCGATGAGCAAGATAATTGTTTATGGCAGCCCAAGTTGAGATTAGTTTTTTACATAGTTTAAAAAGCTATGTTACAGTGTTCCTTCACTTTTCGTGCGTGTTATGTTCCACGCCCTCCCACGCAAAGTTAGAGGACGCAATATTTTTGGGGATTTTAGGGGGTGGTGAGTTACGCTTCCAGTGAGCCATAACAAGGCCACCAAACAGTTCCCACCCTTCTAAACATTTGTTAACTTTGTGAATATAATAAGAAAATTAGCAGCATAGCCCTAAATAAAGAATACAGTAAATCCGGGAGGGGTGAGGGAGCGGCGTGGGTTAGCAGCAGGGGGTGGGAGGGGTCATAATCTCCAAAAACCCCAAGCAATAGCAAGGTACAACCCAATATAAACCCCATACTGTATGAATTTTGGACCCAAATACAAATCCATGATATAGTGAATCCGTGATATAAGTAAACTGTGAAATAGCAAAGGACCATTGTATTCTCATCACCGATGACTTGAGTTTGACAAAAAGAATTATGCTGCCTTCGCAATCCATAAAAATAGCATTTGTCAAAAAATAACAAGACCTCTGTTGTTTGTTAGCTTGAGCTTTTTAATACCCACTGGTTTTGCAGTTGAGCAAACACCTACACTAACAATTCAGGCGTCTCCCTGATATAAAAAGATAAGTAGAACTGTTGAGATACAGTATCACGTCACCATACTTCATTGACACCAATTACAAATGTCCTATTAGCTTTTTCTATTATTGTTAATAAGTGTTAAGTATCTTGCAGGATGTGTTGTCCAAAGAACATGCAATTAACAATGTAATATTTAATGAATAATAAAACTCATGTCTGCTCAATTTCTTGTGATCACTCATCTGGGAACAAATAATACAATGGGGCAGTTTCCACAGTAGCGACCAAAATAGGGAATAACACTGTCACTACAACAGTGGGATAATCACAATTTCAAAAGGACAAGAAGAAAGAAGGGAAGACTGCAGAATCTAATGAAGACGAGCGCTAATGTTTTAAATTTAAAAAGGTAACCTTGTCGGGTCAAATTAGGTTGTCATGAAATGTTCTCCTCTTATACAGAAGTGTTTACACCGTGATAAAATGTCTGATTAATTACTGGGATCATTTTGTCTGAGCTGAAAAGAAAAAAAAGGCAAATCCGGGCTCCAGCCTTTCTGTGTGCCGTTTGCATATTTTCCCCGTTACCTGCATGTGTTTTCCCCGGGTGCTCCGATTTCTTCCAACATTCCCCCAAAAAATGCATGGTAGGTTAATTGAGCACTCTAAATTTTCTCTCAGTGTTATTGTGACAGTGAATGGTTGTTCGTCTATGTGTGACCTGTGATTGTCTGGCGATCAGTTCAGGGCTTACCCTGACTATTGCCCGAAGACAGCTCGGATAGGCTACAGGACCACCACGACCATAGTGAGGATAAGTGGTATGGGTAACTGATTAAACTGATTAAAGAATTGTTTTAGATTTTAGGACCCTCCATTTTAAATATAAATGTATTGCTCTCCAGCTCTGGTACGAGTAGCTTTTAAAACCTCTGTGATTCAACCCCTACTTAAACAACCCAACCTCGCCCCAGAAAATCTCTGTAACAATAGGCCGGTCATGCAACAGCTTAAAGGGACACTTGAATGAGCTGAACATGGGCACATATATGAAAGATATCTACAGTATTTTCACGACTAAAAGGCGCAAGTCTTGCATTTTCTCAAAAATAGAGGGTGCGCCTAATAGTGAGGTGCGCCTTGTGGTCCAAGGTCCAAAATCTGACTGACTGTGTGAGAGGACTTCCCGCACACATTACTTATACACAAGAAAGGCGGACCTGAATGAGGACAGACATGAGAGCATGGAAGAGTCAACTTGGTGGCGAGTTTTCCAGCCCCTCCTCTACCACTCCCTCCCCCCCCCACCACCACCACCGCCGCCGCCGCCGCCACGTGTTCGCTCTGCCAATCGGGATTTGTTGTGTTCAAACTTATGCCATGGCACTAAAGCGTGCATGTTAAGTGAACATGTGTCCTCTTTTTTTCTTTTTTGCTTGTTTCAGAGCTTAACGAGCCACTTACAAGTTAATTGTTTGATTGACAGCAGGGAGTGAGGGAGATGGAACATACCAAATGCAAAGGGGTGTCCGGGCTAAACTACTACATGCAGTAGTGTATTGTTTCCTTTTTTCCTTTCTTTTTTAAATGCTTTATTGAACAATGTGCACTTACGGCAACAGACATCGCAAAAGTCACTTTGAAGTAGTGCAAGTCTACGTAGTGTAGCTAAACAGATCACACTACATACTAAAGACACCAGATAGTTTTTTTCCCACGCATCACCTTTCCTTCCTTATCTCCGTGACTCAAATGCGCACATCTCTCAGACTCTGTGAAAAATAAAGTTTGGCAAATGAACTCAGAGCTTGCTATTATTCCGGGAGGCTGGCAAACACAGCTTTACCTAGACTGGGAGGCAGCACCGTACAAGTTATGCCACAATTTGTCAATGGATCCGACAACGAGAATGACTTGGCGTGTTTGATGGAGAACTTGCCCAGTTGTTTGTTTCTGATACAGAAGATCTGATACAGAGGACTATGACTCATTTGTGGATTAGGATTGATCAATAGCAACATGAATACATTTTTATATACTTCAAATAGAACTGAACTCACTGTTTGTATTGTTACTTCAACCAAACTCAGTTTTGTTCCGTTCGCTGCCTTTTAAAAAAAAAAAGCGCTAGCACTAGCATATTTTTTTAGTATAATCACATGCTACCATATGTTTTGAGCTAGCGTATGTTAAACTGCCTTTAAACGATTAAACAGCCTTATGTGCACAGGAAGCAAGCATCATAATATTGTTTCCTTGCTCGTTTAATCACGTTCTGTTGTGTTTCTAGTGTCCTTTACATCCTCATTGTCTCACCTTCCGTGTATATTCTGATGCATTTCATCTGCTAAGAGACCAAGAATTGGTCAAAACAAAACAAAATGACATATCCGCTCTCCCATATTTAAAGGGAGAAGAACACTGGAGCGCTCCCGGTTTTAACGGTAGAAACGCGTTCGCCCGCTCCCGGCCTTAATGGGTTAAACAGTAACTAATGGCCCCCAAAATTTATATGCACATTCCTACTCTTATTCCCTTCAACCTGTGAAAACATAAAAGCGATCGGCACGATATTTGGGACTTTACTAAGATAATGTGAGCTCCTATGAGAAAGAAAAACCACTATCACCTCCACAAAATCCAAAATATTGTGCTGTTTGATGTTTGTTTTTTGTTTTTTACTTTTACAGGTTGCCATGGATAAGTGTAGGAATGTGCGTATTAATTTAGGTGGCAATTGGTCTCTGTTTTTAGACATTTCGCGACGCAAGTTTTTTTGGACTCCAAGCAGGCAGCATTAGCTCCCATTGCTACAAGGCAAAGGCCGGCAGCTAGGCTAGCTCCAACTACCCTTTGACTTAAAACACACAGAGTTATCAAGCAGCAGTTAATGACAGCATTTTTCTTGCCCATTATGTCAGCAAACTCATGGTTTGGGTTGGGCCTTGGGTCAAAGGTTTCATGGTTTGGATTGGACCTTGTTTAGTTTTATTTGCTTCTGTCATGTTTTGGGTTTTGTTTGAGTTTGTTACCTTAGTTTACGTCATGATCTGTGTTTTGTTATGTAGTCCTTGTGTGCCTCCCTAGTCTCGTCAAGCATTGTCATGTCCACCTGTCTTTGCCTGCTCTTTCTCATATGTAAACCAATCAGCACCCTTTGCCACTTGTGTCTTGCCTAGGTGTGTCTTGTGTTTGTTGTTTTCCCCCTGTCATGCTGCCACAGTTTTGCCCTGTTGTTGTTCCCCCCCACACGTCTTGCATCGCTTGCCTCTTGGAGTTTGCTTTTGTTATTGTTAATTAAAATCCCATTTGGACTTCTCCTCTGCCTCCTCATCCTGCTTCCTCACATTTGGGTCCACTATTACACCCCAAACTTAACACAAGGCGGCTGTTGTTTATGCGCCGGATAGGTCATCGCTATTATGTGGCCTGGATAATGGCGTTGCCCAGGTTATGTTCTTATTTTGAGACTTCCACAAATCAGGGAATATAATGCCAGAGATACAGTATTTGCACTTTTATTCTTTATACACAATGCCTAATTGAATACTGGCAAATGAGTTTTAAGTTGTGTATTGCTGTAAGGGCCATGTGAATAAATGATTATTTTATTTAATGGACGGATGGATGGAATTAGTATCAGACCAAACGCACACTTAGTATGTTGCCCTCAATTTGAGAAAACAGGCGTACAGTATATTGTGCTGACTACTTGCACAGAAATCTGTCCCTATTAAATTTTACATTGAGAATTGCTGATTTTGTATTAATTACTTTGATGAAGTGAAGCTATTAGGGGTGTAACAAAAAACGATTTGAACCGGAAATCCGGTTTTGATTTGAACGATGCGAGTGCGCCGGCACACGGACTAATGATCCGGTCTGAAAATAGCTTCAACTGGACGATGGCCCAGTCAAAACGTTATAAATTGATTTTATGTTGCTGGTACAATTACAGGGTGCGCGCTCCCCATTCGCCACGTCGCCAATGACAAGAGGGGGGGGGGGGGTAATGGCCGTATGCAATTTGCATACAGTAATTCTACAATCATTGATGCGGCCATTCATTCACAACATCGCTCCAAGCTAATGACGCATTGCTTATATCTGCCGGCGTGGCATGCTACTGCTAGCGAGTATTAGCAAACAAGCTGTTCTGCCGCGACCTGAGGTGGAAGGAAAATGGGAATATTGTGTCTGCTCCAAAATGTAACTATATTGCCCCTGAGTTGCATAAAACAACTTTGAATTACACCCTGGGCTCGCTCGAAAGTTGCGGGGGGAAACGAAAGATGACAGGACATCCAGGAAGTGAACCCTTGTCAGATCTAATGGCTTGGCAGCGTCCCCTGGCTTTTGACACGACGAGGAATACACAAACTTTTTTTAACTTAAGTGTGTAAAAGAAGGGGCGGCACGGTGGATGACTGGTTAGCACGTCCGCCTCCTAGTACAGAGGACGTGAGATCGAGTCCGGGCTTCGGCCTTCCTGGGTGGAGTTTGCATGTTCTCCCCGTGCTTGCGTAGGTATTCTCTGGGTACTCCGGTTTCCTCCCACATTCCAAAGACATGCATGGCAGGTTAATTGAACACTCCAAATTGTCCATAGGTGTGATTGTGAGTATGGTTGTTTGTCTCTGTGTGCCCTGCGATTGGCTGGCAACCAGTTCAGGGTGTACCCCGCCTACTGCCCGAAGCAAGCTGGGATAGGCTCCAGCGCCCCCCGGGACCCTTGTGAGGAAAAGCGGTTAAGAAAATGGATGGCTGGATGGATGGTGTAAAAGAAGGATAATCAGACGCTTTTACGAGCGGTAAGTCGGCCAGGATCGCGGAGGGATTACGAGCACGAAGGTAGAACATCAACAGGCACGTGGTCATGAACTGTTTTGGAACCCGTTTGAATTGTATTTTCTTGTGTCGTTGAGTACACATAGTTCACCATATAAACTCAGCACTGATTTACGTGACATAATTGTTATTGATTGTCGTATTAATGGTATTCCAGTTCCAACTGCAGTTGTAATGCAGTAATCATGACAAAACGTTATTGTTATTTTGTGTATTATAATAAAATTGCTTGAGGAAAATATAGGGGTAACTGCCTGTATACAGACACCAAAATAAATAAATAAAAATGGCACTGCACCACTATTTGGACCAGCATCATAACACAAATAACATAGTGGAGCTGAGTGTTTTTAAAAATAAGGTAGAGGATTTATTCTTTATTATTTAAAAAAAAACAACACACACATATCCAAAAAAGGCTCACAAAAACGGGCATGCATCTCATTTAGATGCATGCCAAGCATCTACGTGGCAGTAGTTAGCCAAATACTGCTCAACTCTTGATGTCACAATCGACAACCAAAGTGAGTACATCATAAGGGAGCATAGAGGTAAGCAGAGGATAAATACAAATTATTTTTTATAAAATATAAAATAAAGTATTTTTTAAAACACATTTATTTATGCAACTTACAATTAAAAATAGAAAAAAGAATTGTACTTGTAAGGTTTTAGATTGCACTGTCCTGACATATCTCCTTCCACTGCTGTTCATATTGCACAAATGTTTGGCATCTCTCTTGACTGGAGCCAGCGCACACCTATTTTTTTTTTTTCACATACGATGTATTTATTCAAAAGAACACCTAAGGTAATTAATCATGAATCGCAGAACAGAAACACAGCGCTACTTCCTAGTCACTTTTCTTCCCCCAGGTCCTAAAACCTTCCGCAATACTACAACACAAGTCAATGCAATAAGAAGCGTCTCACAAGACGTCTAGTTTCCCCATGTGAGGGGAGAGATAACTCGAGCAATCGGAGCCTTATCTTGCACATTCCTCCCAATAAATCTGGAACTCGGGCTACTGAGGGCTTTGCCACTACCATCAGGCTTTCTGGCATAGAAACAAACATCTTGGACAGTTCTGCTCACTCGCCCAGCACTTCGATCTCGTCCAATTTAGAGCCGTGTGATTTTGCGCCTGACATACACTGTAAACAACTGCTTGAGGTACGTGTGGGAGTGACGTGTGTAAAGCGATGACATAAAACACTGTTTACGACTGTCACACGCAAACACGGATCTAGAGAAATCCACAAATCTCCACACAGAGTTTTTGAAACCTTCGTTTTTTAATGGGAAAAAAATCCCCGGGGACGTGTGGCGGACATGGCAAAACGCAGAAAAATATCTCCTATTTGCAAAAACGGTGTCTTACCACAAGATAGCGGCTGAAAAATTTTGCGAATGAACTGGTAAACTTTGACTGTTGAAAGCGCCGAAGAAAGACACGTCTGTATTATTATCTGCATAATGACTCATATCCTTGAAGGTTGCTGCTGTGTGTTCCTCTTCCCCTTTAGAGCAGCAACATCTGTGTAAACTAGGGAAAATCCTATTAAAAAGAGAGGACTCGGTGGAGTGTGCTCAGAATGGGTAGGAGATTGTAATCTGTGCACATCTCTGTCCACTCTCCTCCTGAACAAAAATAATCAAAATCTCTTGTCTTCCTTCCTTGTCTGTTGTTTATTAAATGTTTGAGGTTAACTGAACCTCAGGGTGCGTGCTCCCCATTCGCCACGTCGCCAATGACGAGGTGAAAAGGGGAGTGGCGAAGAAAATATTCTTCACGCTAGCCACATTGTCGTTCCCAATTTGTTTGTCAAAATTGCACTAGGGGAATATCACTACAGGCGTAGGTGTCTGTAAAAAAATAAATAAATAAAAGAAACATGGCCGTATGCAAATTGCATTGGTTACAGTATAATCAACAAAATCGCTCCAAGGCCAATAACATCATTGTTTACATCTGCCGGAAGCAGCTTGCTGATGCTAGTGAGCATTAACAACATTAGCCAGCAAGCAGTTCTGTCGCGACCCGAAGAATGATGAAATCGCGAATATTTTGTTTGTTTCTGCAATAAAAATTAACTGTATAGCCCCCGAGTCGCGTAAAACACCTGTGGATTACCCCTTGGTCTCGCTTACATGTTGGAGAAAAAAAACGAAAAATTACACAGCACACAGACAAGTACGTGGACTGTGTTTCATTTTATTTTCATGTGTCGTGAAGTGTACACATTTGCCGATGTAAACTCAGCATTGATTTACGTAGCGTAATTGATTGTCGTATTCAGTTGCAATTGCAGTTGAATGTAATAATGCAGTAATCATGACAAAGCGTTACTGTATGCATTAATAAAATTACATGTGCAAAATATAGGGGTATCCAGACGGGAAAAAATGACACTCTACAAGTTACACCATTTGGATCAGCATCTTAATAAAATAGAATAGTGGACCTATGTGCAGGGCTGGACTGGCCATCTGCCATATAAGGCAGATGCCTGGTGGGCCAGCCTATTTTGGGACAGATGCTATGCTTTTTCATGATTTTGTTCCTACAAGAGACTGGCCCACAATTTAGATGGAACAGTCCATTAATCAATTTCAAATATAGATAGCAAATTGAAACATCATCAATAAACATCAGTGGCAGAACTACATGTTAGGCAAGACTGGTTGGGCTGGGTCGATTTTTTTTTTGTTTAAGTCCAGCCCTGCCTAAGTGTTCTTAAAAACCAGGTAGAGGTTTTATTTCTAAAATACAGATGTATTTATTATTGTAGGCCACTGCAACATTATGCACAATTCAAACATTAAAACTGTACTTGAAAGTAGGAAAATAAAAGTTTGCTTAAGTAATGATTACATTTGGATGAATTGAGAATATTGAATGAAAATCATACTCCAATAAATGTAAAAAAAAAAAAAAGAAAGAAAGAAAAAAAAGGGGGAGGAAAACATTTCCTAAACATTAAATAACCTGTAAAAAGCATCTGAGTTTTATTTTTATAATTTTTTTTTGGTAAATACGTTAAATATTTTGGAAGGGGAAAAAACATGCAAAGACTGAGATCAGTTTAGTGCAGAATGCTTGAGGTATTTCGGGAAACTGGTTCACCCTGTCAATTGTCCCACAATATATTGTTTTATGTTGTAATTTTGTTTGCGTGGGGCTAAAACTTTGATGAGCTGATGCAACCAAGGAACAGTATATAAGTGCCCTCATTTCTTTTATCTGTGGCGATTTGGCGCAGTTGCCCTTTTTATTTATAAGATCTTTGCCCATTTCTTCCACTTTAATGTGCAGTTAGCCATCAAGCTATGTGTAAATATAAAAATAAAATCCATCTTCCCGGAAGTGTTGTGTGTTTGTTAGCTGGGCTACAATGTCTCGGCCATGCGCATGCATGAGTGGTGCATGTAGTGAAGTAGCAGCAAAATAGGCGGCACTGGCGCCACATAAACATGTGATATCATGGCTAGCTACACTCAAATGTGGCTTTATACTGTTTAGCCACATTGGCTAAAAAAATTTAGGATCCAGCGCCAACCCTGGAACCTGACAGGAACGTAACGTTTATCAGACAATGTACATAACCCAATTCGCTAGCTAGCTGCTCTAAAATACTCATAAGAGCAGTAATGTTAATTGTTTGTTTTTACAATAGAGCCCTTGATTTTGATTTTGGCCTTTGAGGTCTGCACAGTAAATGTTCTCATATTTACATTACTGTAGATCTTTTTTTTATTGGCCCATTTAGCTTTGCTTCAGGGACAAGGAAATACAGTTTGTTGCTTTACACAACGTGAATTTAAGAAATTAAAAATGTTGATTATATAAAAAAGAAAAACAAATGTTGATTCTCTATATTGTCTTTTTTTAAATTATTATTGTTTAACAAAACCCTTGCTTTACTTCCCTAGAATAAACCGGCTGCAAAAACAAAACAAAAAAATTGCTCCACAAAATTAAAAATTTGCTCCTCAAATGAATCTATTGATTCGCAAAACTGCTCCGCAATTACCACAAATATTTTTAAAAATCCGAACCAAATGACTGTTTTACAAACTAAAGAGCATACGTTCCACCACGAACAGAGCAACACAGCATGCTGCAGCAGCTATAACATCACCCCTTCTCACGTCCTCCCCCTACATTTATAATTGAGTTCTAAAAAAAGAAAGCCTTTGCCACATCCAGACAAAGATGCCCACATTTAGACAAAGATGCCCGTTAACAGTGCACGGGACATGCTGCCAGACTGACAGAAGGTACACTGCTTTGATGAGAGATCAGAATTTAGACAGGCTGCTAGTGTTAATTGTCTGTTCTACAAACCATATCAAAAGTACAATTGCAGCAGATGATCAACTAGTCAGCTTTAAACAAAATTGGTTCATTATATTAATTTTATCTACCCATAATTGGTCATCATTATTGTGTCATGGCTCCGATTTGATGCAGATATCCTAACATAACTAATTTAATACATTTTGTTTCATCCAAAAGGAACTTGCATAATTATAGTGTTTCAAAGAATTTTATTTGTCTTAATAATTTTTACGTTTAAAGATTTTCTTGTTTTGTAACAAAAAGTAAATGATCGTCCTAATCGTAATTTCAATTAGTAACAAAATAATCGTGATTCATATGTTCTTCATAATCGAGCAGCCCTAAAATATATTAAGAGAGATAATTAACCAGTTTAACGCAGATATAATTATGAAAATACCTTACACCAGTCCCCGGAGACTGGATGGCTTTCTCCGTCCATCCATCCATTTTCTTGACCGCTTTTTCGAGCAGCCCTAAAATATATTAAGAGAGATAATTAACCAGTTTAACGCAGATATAATTATGAAAATACCTTACACCAGTCACCGGAGACTGGATGGCTTTCTCCATCCATCCATCCATCCATTTTCTTGACCGCTTTTTCGAGCAGCCCTAAAATATATTAAGAGAGATAATTAACCAATTTAACGCAGATATAATTATGAAAATACCTTACACCAGTCACTGGATGGCTTTCTCGATCCATCCATCCATTTTCTTGACCGCTTTTCCTCACAAGGGTCGCTGGAGCCTATCCCAGCTGGCTTCGGGCAGTAGGCGGGGTACACCCTGAACTGGTTGCCAGCCAATCGCAGGGCACACAGAGACGAACAACCATGCTCACAATCACACCTATGGACAATTTGGAGTGTTCAATTAACCTGCCATGCATGTCTTTGGAACGTGGGAGGAAACCGGAGTACCCGGTGAAAACCCACGCAAGCACGGGGAGAACATGCAAACTCCACCCAGGAAGGCCGAAGCCCGGACTCGATCTCACGTCCTCTGTACTGGGAGGCGGACGTGCTAACCTGTCAGCCACCGTGCTGCCTTGGATGGCTTTCTGTTTATTGAAATAACCTTTACAAGAAACTATATAGTTATTAACCAATGTGGACATGTGTGTCCGTGGAGTTTTTTTGTTTACCCCTTTCTGCTAAATGTCTCAATCAAATTTAATCTGGACAGTGTGTGACATATAGGGGCCATAATAAAACCCGAAACAACTTACAGTAAATTATGTGACTCTCCTTACAAGTGATAAGGTGGCATACAGAGACAAAGGAGCAAAATCTGACTGACTAACACACACAAACAACACACACATACACACACACCATGTATGCACTGATGACTATATGAGTACAACATGGATAAAATTCAAATCTAAATAATTGATGTGTAGACTAGAAATGCTTTTGGCTAAGACAAAACAATTTTTCCAATTCATTTTGATATTGCCTACTCAAAAGGTAAAAACAACCATACCATAAGTGCAAACCCAACTTCAATAAATATTCAAAGATAAATCATAATGCGCATCAAGCTAGCGTCTTTCTCATTTGGGCTGCTGTATACTCAAAAGGCGTAAGTTTATCCAGCTAACCTGCCTTTGTGTCTCAGTGTGGAATATGTGATGCTGCTGAGTGAGCTGAAGGGTTGAGCTGTGAGTCTCAGTGGTCAGAGGCACAACCTCTGCAGGTGCCGAGCTGCAATCAAAGATCTCTGCAAGTGGCCGCTCACAATCCATCTGACTGATGGTGCAGCGCCTACTAACTGGAGCTTTCGGCCAGCAAGACTGACTGCTGAAGCACACATAGCAAAAGTGCACGCGACATATTTACTTGCCCATTTCATGTCGGGCAGCACCAACAATTACAACTTGGGCTCTTACTGACAAGTAAAAAGCTAAACTAAAACAAAAAACTGGGACATAACCATCTCTAATTATCCTCTGTGCGTGTCAGTCAATGTTAGACAAGCAATGCGTTCCATAATATATTGTTCAATATACCTTTGTCTTTAAAGAGTAGATTCATTCATAAAACATAACATGCTTTTATTTCTGTCCCTTCATCATTTGTAAAAAAATAAAATAAAAATAAAAGATTATTTTATGTTATATTCATTTTTTCCTGCAGACACAAAAGGCTTCCCTATTGCCTTAGGTAGATGGAAAAGTGGAGCATGAGTTCATCTGCAGTATAAAGGGAGGTTTTATGAAAAAGGGGGTTTAGGGGGTTTTAGAGCTGTTGCAGACATGCAACATCTGTGTGGTTGTGGGGCTGATGGGGGTTGTTGGGGTTAAGCTCTCATTGCTCCACATTCATAAAAAAATATTTGTTAAAACTGTCGTATGACTTGACGATAGAATATTACTTCAAATTATGTGTTAAAAAATCATTCCTCTCTGGCACCATCTTAAGCATATAATTATGGTTTGAAAAGTTCAAAACAAAGTCATCGGATATTGTCATCTCTGGTAGCTCTGTGGTGACTTCTTAAACAAAAGACTTTACAGTACAGTAGACATTTTAAGTAACTTCCGATGCTTTGTCCATCCATTCATTTCATTTCAGATCATTAAAACAAAATCAAAACCCTCATCGGTAACCACATTTGCAGTTATTTCCATCAGTAAAGATTGGATCATTTCATTTTGTCGTTTAATAGAGATCTTTGATTTTATTTTATTGAACAGGTCGTTCAGAAAATCTCTTTTATTGCTGCCTGAATTGTCTGATGTGTCTCACTGAACAGCAGCCATCAAAACGCAGGTGATGGGTTATGATAAATATCTGTGCATTAATATTTGTTTCAGCTTGAATATGAATGTATGCATTATGGAGATTCACGATAACAACAACCATAAACAGGACAGGAATGTACATTGGCTTTTTGTCAGTGTGTGGATTTACATCTGGAAGATGTACACCCCCCCTCCCCACACACACACACACAAAATGCTATCATTTATTCATTACAGATGTGCAGCTATGATTATGATTAAATGATGAAAGCTGAAATAGCACATTTTAATAACCATGTCCTACTAAATGAAACACAGGATTTGTCATTTTTGTTTTATATGTGAATTATGTTACAACACTGTAGCTAAAGATATGTGGACAATCCAACACTATAATCTCAGATTTAATTGATGAAATGTAAAATGAATCTGGAACTAAAAAATAAAAATAGCATCATCTGGTGTCAGGTGTTTTCCGCTTTTATAATATTGATGTGCATTGTTGCATCAAATTATAAAAAAAAAATAATTAAATAATTAAGCCTAGGGATGGATCTAAAATGTAAAGTCAGAATATAACTAGAAAAAGAGTTAAATTATTTTCACGTATCTTGCAAAAACACTATTAATTTAGCTACAGTTATCTTTTTACATTGTGCTTTTTTTCTGAGAGACAGAGCGATACACAGTGACTGTGCATACATTGGTGGAGGGACAGACCATAACAGATGTTAAAATATAATTTAGAAGTGTACTAATTTGATTACTGTTATTTTCAATCCCATGTTTGGGTTGAATAAAAAGGAAATTTTGTAATGATTACAGCATTACATCATCACATTTGACCTGACCAACATCAATAAAACAACCTTTGATTCATGAAAAAATCTGAGTGGCCTTTAAAGGTTTGTATGTGAGTGACCCTTTCCTAGGGCTGGTCGATTATGGGGGGGGAAATAATTACGATTATTATTGATTGATATTGAAATCACCATTAATGAATAAAAATGATTATAAATTAATTTCAAGACTTAGTATTTATTCAAATACCAAAACTCTACTACTTATAACTATCAACATCCCGCCATGCTTATTCATCCCTGCACATTGAACACTTAAGTGTTGCGCTGCTGTTTTTTTCATCAAGTGCAAAATGATTTTGTAAATCTCATGTGGAATTTGAGCCGTGTGCATTTTCATTCTGCTGCTTTGCACACATTCAAACCAGCATCTTCCTTATCTCTGTACCTGTATTTACTTTATGTTATTATGTTTTGGCACGCCTGTCTTGGCACACCTCCTGTGCTAACCAGGGACCTTGGGTATCATATTGCCATATAATGTGGAAATGTGTGTTTGTGTGATAATAAAAAAATCATTGAATCCTTTAACGCTCAATGTTAAATTGAATTTGAAAGAACAACCAAAAAAATAAACAAGTAACAAAACCATAGTAAAATAATAGCAATAAAAAACAATATATATAAAAATAAATAACCAGCTATACCTGCTATGGACCCACATGCATGGAGTTAGGGCTGGGCAATATGGCCCAAAAATTTAATCTCAATTTTTTTTTCAGTCATCAGGACGATTACAAATTTAATAGATTTTAATCTAATAAATCAAGTCAAGTCATCTTTATTAATATAGTGTTTTCAAACACCCTTAGCTGTCACAAAACTCTTCACAGAAACACAACATAAAACAAACATAACACATTAATACAATACAATACAGTCTGCAGTGCAACAAAAAAAATATTTAAAGGCTTCACTCATTCAAAAATAATTCCTGTGCAAAATGTTCAGACAACAATGATGTATACTGATTACGTCCATTTCAGCCTGTCTGTCCACAATTATTTGATTCAATTGTGCAGAATCCTCATCTGCGCTGAGCAAAATAATCCATTATTCAAGGATCTATTATCGATATCTTCACAGCGGGCGATCTAGCCGCTGTGTCAATCATAATCTTCCTAATTCCATCCAAGAATCTCCCGACATTTAGTTTTATGCCTATTTGTCATTTTATTCAAGGAACTTTTTATTTTCGATTTACTACCAGCGGGCGATCTAGCCGCTGCTTCAATCCAAAATCTTTCCCTAATTCCTTCCAAGAATCTCCCGACATTTAATTTATGCCTGTTGTCACCTCAGTGCGACCTTATTTCATCTTCATTTCATTTTAGCGCATTACCCAACAACGTCACGGCATTTCCGTATACAATGCTTACGTCACCACGTACGTGTACAGTTCAAACACCGTGGTAAAATCCGAAATCTGGGACTTCGCGTCCAACCAAACGACTTCAAAATTTATCACTATTTTTCTTACACAAATTCCATCCTCAATATAATTTTGCAAGACGAATTTACCAGCCGCAGCGTTCCCAGACAGACAAAACTCCTAAAACGTGGATAAAGTGTCCACTTACCTTGATTAATGTTGCCGGGAGTTCCATTCGTCTGTGAACGTACCGCTACAAAACGTCGTTCTACGTCGGGGTTCACCATTTGAAAGAGGAATAAAATTATTTGTCCTCTTTGCGTGTTCCAAAATTTGAAAACAGATTTAATGTAAGAAAAAACACCTTTGCAAAAATGATTTTTTAATCTAACAGAGATCTCTGGACACTCAAACAGCCTCTAATTCATCACTTAAACAGGTGGGATTCAGAGCGTCGAAATGTGTCTCTTCCACGTGTAAAATGGCTTCTTATAGTTAAAACCGACCGCCTCTCTTTCATTTGTAGACAAAATATACTCTCTGGGTACTTTTCCATGAGCGATGGCGAAAACAGAGTCAGGAGTGCGTGTTCGAAACACGATTCTGTTCTCAAGGACCAAATGTGTTTTCGCACAAAGCGCTGAGAAAAAACTTTTTTGGACTAAATAGTATGTCCCATCTTAAGGTCAGATTATACCGAAATCAACACCATCTGCTCTGCACAGGACACAAAACATTTCGACAAGGTTAATATAAAGAATTAAAATGTTAATAATGTGTAACAATGGTTAATATATGAAATGAAGAATTAAAAATGTTATAATATCTATCACTTGCTCGCCCAAGAGCTTTATTTTGACTATGCGGTTATTCCGGAAATCATTACACAAACCATATAATATACTATTTAAGTCAAACTGAGCCTTCATAATGGCAAAGGGCAGCAGCTCCCGTATCGGGCACAGTTAAATCATTTTATTCATTACACTCCTGTCCAGAACCTTCCTCTGCCGGACACAATGATTTCTCCAATTTCTCCATTTGCAACCAGATGAGAATAGGGCAAGCAAGCTATGATTAAGTTTTGGCTGGTACAGGAGGAAAACCAGTTTAGTTGTTAGGCTAGTAGGACCACCAGTTGGTATAAAGTGTTGACTCTCCAAATAAAGCCACCGTGGACAAGAAGGCATTATAATGTCTGTCAAATCTAAATACAGCTTACATCAGCTGAGTGTCCAAAAATCTCTCAGCATCCAAGTGACAGCTGCAAAACCACTCTGTCGAAAGTACAGGATCACCAATCTAAATATACTGTAAACTGCTAAAAACTATATAACCACCAACAGCAAGCCACATTTGCATCGCCTGCGCTGAATGTATCAAAAAAGCTGTCAAGTATCCTCTTACTCTGAGAGAGAGTGAATGGCAGACAACAGCAAGTTCAAGTACTGCTAAATGAGACAACTATTGCATTTGTGTGCATTCATGCAGTAGTGGACCCTTTCTTTTTTCTAGCAAAACAAAACTTAAGTGTCTGAATCATTTGATCTCAACAAGCCCTTCAGTACCTTACTCTCCAGCAAGTGATGACTAGCTCTGCCTTTGTCCAATGTCATCTTGTTTCGATACCCCAATTCAGCCATGTTGTGTCTTTTATTACTTTCTGCATGTCGCCATCTACAGATAGTGACGACTCCATTTGCAGAAAGATCCTCATCTGTCTATTAAATGTTGAGCGAGACCGAAGCTTCCATTGGACCTGACAGTGCTGAGACAAAGGGATGATAAGGTCAGTAGATCCCATCCCTCACACTCAGTCACATCTTAATTAAATTAAACTTTACTCCATCCATCACACTCCTGTTCAAGTCTCTCCTACCCATAATATCAGCTCTCGTAATTCCTACATCTTTAACCCTATAAATTGTGCTGAGACCTCAAAGGGTGAGCTAGGGGATGATTGTCCACAAGGCAGCTGAATTGATAGCAACATAAGAGTAGCTATCTGTCTCTGTGTCAGCCCTGTGATTGACCAGCAATATGTCCATGGTGTATTGTGGCTCTCACCCCTTGCCAGCGAGATGGCTCGAGCTCTTCTGCAAAAGTACATAGGATGAGTGCTGTAGAGCAGTGTTTTTCAACCACTGTGCCGCGGCACACTAGTGTTCCGTGAGATATAGTCAGGTGTGCCATGGGAAATTATCCAATTTCACTTAATTGGTCTAAAAACATTTTTTAGAAACAAATTAATTATTATCTGCCAATAACGTGTTGTTGTCGGCTGTGAGAGCAGTGTGGCGGAAGAGTGGCAGTAATCATAAATCTTCGCCTGTAGGTGGCAGCACGTCGCTAGTTGTTGATTGCCCTCTACTTTGAAACAAGGATTAGTGATGCATGGATGGCGGCAGGTGCCTAGCAAAACAAAACGGTGACAGTGATGCAAAAGTTTTTGAAAAGGAAAAATGCTAACTCCGAACCGGACCCTGGACAGAATTCGGACCCAGATGAAGGCCCTTGTATGAGTGGTGGTCAAAAGACAGCAAAGACGGCGAGCTCGACCAAGGCCTCTAGCGCGCGACAGTACAACGAAAGCTATCTTTCACTTGGATTTACCTTTACCGGGGATGAGACGAAACCGATACCGTTGTGCCTGGTGTGTGGTGAAAGGCTATCAAACAGTGCTATGGTGCCAAGTAAGCTTAAACGCCATCTCCAAACGAAACACCCTTCTCTCCAAAACAAGGATGTGGGCTATTTTGTTCGTCTGCGTGAACACATGGAGAAACAGACAACTTTTATGAGGAAAACCACAAAGGTAAACGAGAAAGCCCTGAAAGCTAGCTACCACGTCGCTGAACTGGTTGCTAAGTCAAAAAAATCCCACACTGTGGCAGAGACATTGATACTGCCAGCCTGCAAAGCTATTGTGAATGAGATGCTCGGACCTGAAGCGGCTAAGGAAATAGCCAAAGTTCCTCTCTCAGATAACACAATTTCCAGACGTATTGATGACATGTCTGCAGACATTGAAAGTGTGGTTTTGGAAAAGATCCGGATCAGTGAGAAATTTGCATTGCAACTGGATGAGTCTACTGATATTAGTGGACATGCTCAACTATTGGCCAATGTGCGTTTTGTGGATGGAGACGCGATCAGAGAAAACTTCCTTTTTTGCAAGGTATTGCCAGAAAAAACGTCAGGAGAGGAAATTTTTCGCGTCACATCAGAATACCTTGAAAAAGGAAGACTTAAGTGGGAAGACTGCACAAGTGTCTGCACTGATGGAGCTGCGGCCATGGTCGGGCGCATCAAAGGCTTTGTAAGCCGAGTGAAGCAGAGGAACCCAGATGTGATTGTTACGCACTGTTTTTTACACCGCGAGGCCCTCGTAGCCAAGACTTTACCAGCCGACCTAGTTCCTGTGTTGGATGATGCTGTGCGCATGGTGAACTTTGTTAAGTCACGACCTGTGAAAAGTCGCATATTTGCAGTTTTGTGTGAAGAAATGGGAGCGACGCATAAAGCGTTGCTGTTTCATACGGAGGTTCGATGGTTGTCGCGCGGCAAGGTGCTCGCCAGGGTGTACGAACTGCGAGAGGAACTTAAATTGTTTCTGACAAATGAGAAGTCCGATTACGCAAAGCTGCTTGCAAGTGATGAGTGGTGTGCAAAGCTGGCATACCTGGCAGATATTTTTCATCATCTGAATGATCTGAACACACGAATGCAAGGTCGAAATGAAAACTTCCTTACAAGTAAAGATAAAATAAATGGATTTCGTTCAAAGTTGCACCTCTGGCAACAATATGTGGAACGTGGCAACCTCGACATGTTCCCACTTACCAAGAAACTGCAAGATTTTAACACTGCTGCATCGTGTGAGATAATAGTTAAACATTTGAAAATGCTTGAGGAAAAGATGTCATTTTATTTCTCTTCAACCTCAACTGAAAGCCTTGACTGGGTCAGGGACCCATACAGTTCAGTATCAGTTGGAAAGGACATGACTTTACAGGAGCATGAGCAACTAACTGAACTGAGACAAAATCGTGGTTTAAAGCTAAGCTTTGCTGATCTGCCTTTGGACAGTTTTTGGTTGGCTACTGCCAAGGAATACCCCATTCTGGCAAACAAAGCTATTTTGACATTGCTCCCATTTTCCACGACATATCTGTGCGAGGTGAGCTTTTCAAGTCTGACTGCCATAAAAACAAAGAACAGAGAGAGACTGAGAGCTGTTGAGGAAGAGCTTCGTGTGTGCCTCTCGTCGATTCCTGCCAGAATATCTTCTCTGTGTTCATCCAAACAGGCCCAGGTTTCACACTGAGTGAGTAAACATAAAAAAGATGACAAAACACTTTTTTCTTTTTGTTTATTTGATTCATATTGAGGTAACTTTGACAAGAATGGCTTTATATTGTTAATATAGGCAACAGAGTTTTAATTTTTAACATTGTCAGCTGGTGGTGTGCCTTGAGATTTTTTCGAAGAAAATAGTGTTCCTTGGCCCAAAAAAGGTTGAAAAACACTGCTGTAGAGAGTAGATCATGGCTTGATCCATTTGCATGCCAATGCAATCATGACAGGCAGAGCCAAAATACTTTTAAAGAACAATTGCTGTGCTTGAATGAACATTAATTTTAACTCTTTCACTGCCACTGACGTTTAAAGACGTCAAGTAAAAACCTACGCTTCACTGCCAATGACGTCAAAAGACGTCATCCAATGATTTTTTTATTTTTTTTTTAAACGGGTAGAGGAAACCCTTCCGCATGTCTGGTGAAAGTTTCAAGTCTGTCTGTTGTGCCTAATGACTATTTTTGGCCCCTAGAGGGCAGCGATGACTCTCTTTTGACAAGATCGGGTGGGCGTCAGTAGAGGCGGAGCTAGAGCGTCGAGCAGGAGATGAGAATGGAAGACAAAGGAAAAATGGCGGCCGGTCGCGAGGAGCTCACACCCGAGACGTTTTTTTCAAAGACCAAAAGCATCGCTGAAAAAGCACATTGTTGACGACGATGATCATCATCGATGATGAAGATGAGG
Organism: Vanacampus margaritifer; assembly: GCF_051991255.1. Lineage (NCBI taxonomy): Eukaryota > Metazoa > Chordata > Actinopteri > Syngnathiformes > Syngnathidae > Vanacampus > Vanacampus margaritifer. The sequence goes on from NC_135435.1 coordinate 3,202,368, forward strand.
GTGACTCCGTGGTTGGAAAGCATTGACGCGGCAGTAGAAGACGTTTGATGGAGCTAGATGGAGGAGGGAACGGGCAATGGCGATCGTTTGCAAGCAGCTCTACACTTACAAGACGAAAGGCATCGACCAACGCTAAAATAGTACATTGATGACGACGGTGATCATCCTCGATGATGATGAAGGTGAATCCGAGCTTGACGGCGAAATTGGAACCGCTGACGCGGCGGCTATGACGGTGTCGTAACGCGGAGCGCAACCGAGCACGCACAGGCGGACGTTCGATCGGACGACGGAGAGTGCCCCGAGTCCAATGCATATTCATCGGAGGAGTGTGTACAGTCTGCTACTTGCTTTTTATTCCCCGGAAAAAAAGGCCGTCAAGAAAGTGTAACGTTTGCACGCAAAACGGACCAATGTGAAAGTGAAAGTAAACTGTTGTGCAAGTCCTGGCGTCTCCTTGCACGCAGGAGAGCGTTACAAAAGGAAAAACTGTATTTGAAACATCCACATAATTGTAAGTAGTACCACAGTTGCACACATTTGTAAATAGTTTGCGAAATTGTTTTGTCAAATTGTTACACTGTTGAATGGAAATAAACGTATTTTGCAATCAAAAAACACTTTTTCATTGTTGGTGAAAGCGTTTTACAGAAGTAAAGCACTATTTAGGTGTTTGTGGCATCATTCATGGACAAAAAGAAGTGTACAATTCACTAGAGTGCATGAAATAACATCGTTTCACAAAAAGCTCTTTTTCTCCGTTTTTTGTTTCAAAAGAGAGAATTTCGGTGAAAGTAACCATTTTCTATTGTTGATTACTGAAGAACGGAATAAGGTAGAAACAAACTTTTTTTTTCTGATGAAAGCTGAGAGTCCAATCTTTCATTTGGTAGTACGTGTGTTTCCATAGTCCAAACACAACATTTTCTGTGGACCTTGAAAGATCACTCAAAATGCTTAAATCGGCTGACAGTGGGGACAACCCGTTTCTGAAAACGTCTGGCAGTGAAAGAGTTAATAATAATAATAGTAATAATAATAATAATAATAATAATAATGCATTATATTTATAGGCGCTTTTCTCGACACTCAAGGGCACCGAGGACGTTAAAGAATTAAAGGTGAGTTTGGAATTCGTCGGCCAACAGGTAAGTGACCTCCAACGAGATAATGCCGAGTTACGCTCTTCACTCGCGGCTGTTTCAGCCGAGTTGGAAACGATTAAAAAGGAGAATAAAACGCTAAAAGAAATGGTTTTGGATGTCCAATCCCATAGCATGCGGGAGAATTTAATATTCTTAGGCATATCCGAAAATACCTCTGACAATTTAGAGGCTGAGATAAAAAAAAATGTTGACGACGTCGTTAAAAATTCTTCAGGAGACGGTAAATAATATTTCTTTTCACCGGGTACATCGGCTTGGAGCCCGTAGGGGCAACAAACCCAGTCCTATTGGTTTGAGCATTTTAAACAGAAAAAAATTGTTAAAAGTAAAGGACGGGAACTTTCGGAATGAATGACCAATTCCCGAGAGAGATTAATGAGCGGCGAAAAGTACTGTTTCCTATAATGTGACAAAATAGGCAGGAGGGTAAACGGACTACGATAGTCGTTGATAAGCTATACATCGATGGGCAAGTATTCCGGAACCCCAACTCCACTCCCTGGCTGTTCTAATTGGCATTGGTGGAACTAAACTTTGTTTGATTATTAGATGTATACATATACTGTGTATGTGGTTATAAAACCTAAAATATGAATACTCATCATGTTTAGGCTATATTACAAATATAATATTAATAAATAACTATATCTAAAATATATTTAAACAAAAAAATCTCATTTAGGTTACCAGTTACTGGTGTATTGTTACATGTTTAATCCCCCGCTAATTTCCTTCACTTTCATCTCCCTCCCCGTTTTATCACTGTTATATTCACTTACACGTTACCTCATATTTTACACAAATTACATAAACCACCTATCCAATTTGATTCTATCCTATAACATGCTAATATTAACAAATAGCCTATACAGATGTATACACAGGACTGATTCTATATTGTTTGTATGCATATTATGCATATTATATGAATTAATGAGTACACTCACACGCACGCACACATGCACACACACACACACACATTCACACGCACACACTCACGCACATTCAAAATTAAAAAAAATATTTTTATTTTTATTTTTATTTTTTTAAAGAGAGAGAGCGATGATGATGACATGTCGAATCGGTAAAATTACCGAATGAACAATACTGAGCTCTCTCATAAAAAAAAAGTATCAGTGCAAACAATGGTGCACTGATGCTTTGAAGGGCAACACTTAAGTGTTTTGGAGAGTTCCAAACTAAACAGCCACAAATTAATCATCGCACATCTTCCACGTTTAAAGGCCAATACCGTGTGACAGATAGGACACCGGCCAATTAGGCCCAACCTACCATCAAGGAGCAACAATGGGCCACAAAGAGCTGGCTCTTCTGGCCTTAGTCGAGGATGAATTGAATGCAGACAGCAGCTGGCACAGAAAGACAGACTGAAGACAGATGGACCGCAATCACACAAATTGAGTTATTCAAGAAAAGCTACACTGCAGAATATTTTATGAAATGAAAACATCATGCAAGAGAAATCATGTATATTTTCCGTAAGAGGTAAAAATAAATAAAAATAAACATTCATCAAACACATCTTTTTAGGCAATCTGAAATGAATGTTAAAACCACAAGTATGGAAACTTAGGGTTTGCCATTCTTTTTTCAAATGTGATGTATACATGCTTTTTTTCCCACATGCTTTTTTCCGGTGGAAGAGAATAATAGAAATAAACTGTATCTCTAAAAGGGAAGATTTGCTAGGACTATTTATAGGCATGGCTCTGGACCTGACTTAAAAGCAAATGTTTCTCTCTTTTCAGCCCGCCAGAAGTGATGACAACGACGACGTCCACAACAAAGACAAAAGCTGGCATCTGGCAAAAAATGGTAAGTATCCTATTGTTATCAGTGTTGCATATCAATTTCAATATGTTTTTAGAAGGTGAGTGCCATGATGTCAAGGGCACCACAGCCATGGGTGTGAGTCATGATCTCCAGGGTGGCACGCTGTGTTCTTAAACAATAAGCCACTGCTGGAATTGAAACAGAAGGGGGTAAAGAGTGTACTGATTACTTCCAATTGAAGGATAGTGCTTGTCAATAAAAAAGGGAAACATGCCAATGTAACTTTTTTTAAACAAGTCGAGCTTTGTACTGCACAACTCTAATTGACAGAATTAACAACAAATAGTGTGTGATAAATGTTTTATTGTCCATCTTTGCTGTGACCTCTGCTACTAGCAACTACTCCTTCACAGACCTAATTTCTAGGTTCTGAAAAACCTATGTGGGGTAAATAGTAGCATTTAATTGGCTGAACCAAATTGCCAATCAAGCTCTAATGAAAATTGGAGCCAATTAAAAATGATTACATCACTCTCACTCAGCTTTCACACTTGGCAACCAGGGCATCACACTGCTCCTCACAAAGACGTCTCTCTTTTTTTTTTTGTCCCATGTGTGCCATTTCTCACCATGACTTCCCTCATGCCGTAGATCTATTTTCTCTTCCATTGTGGCAGCTCTTCCATTTTTTTTTTGCAAGCTCTCAGTTTTTGGACCTCATAATCCTCCCCCCACTCTTCTATCTATCCTCTCCCCCCATAGCTTTTATTTTTTTTTCCACCATGCATGCCCATCCCCCTCCCACTTTCTGTTGCAACCCATCCTCCTCTTGAGCCCACCCACCTGCCTTTTTAGTCCCAGTATCGCTGAGTTTGTGTTTGCATGAGTACATGTAAATGTATGTGTTCAGAATATAACAATGCTCCGTATATGATTAACTTTGATGGGATGAAATGTATATAAAAATATATAAAAACACATTGTAAAACTGTAATTTTTTCCATGCAATATCTAGAGGTTGCTCAAGAAGCCCTTTGCAATTGGAATGAATAATTTCTGTAGTTTGATTCTGTGAGAACAGTTTTCGGTTTGGTATAAATATACTCTTGGGAAAATTAATTATATCTGGCATAGTTAGGTTAAAAGTGAAGGAAATAACATAGGAAATATTGCAGCAATGGTAAAGCCCCACACTTCCTATGCTTGGCAGCGCTCTTTTTTAATAGTTGTTATAGATGAAGTTATACGTTGCTCTTTACTTACATTTGTTTAGAAAGACTGCTGCAAAGCATGAATAATAATTACACTGGTCCACACACGAAATTACTGTCAAAGATTTTTGCTGATTTAGGACAATTTTGATGTGCTGAATGTAAAAATCACATTGGTTTTGCTGTCGTGTGTGCAAGTATTCTCCCACCGTGTGAAAGCTGGAAGCCGGGTCAGGTTATATCTTTTCCGTTTAAATTAATGATAATAAATAAATATTCAAGTCTTGATGACAGACTTACATTCATAGGCAAGCGATCTCAATAGTAACTAATGGGTCCAAATGACAGCTTTTCAATGAGGTGACCTCACAACCGCCCCAAACATGGGGAAGAGTATTAAAATTAACATGTCAAATTATTTTGGCAAATACAAGAATAGACACAAAAATGCGAACACCAGGTATTTAATCAAACTTTACTATATATGCCCAGTTTCCCTCTTAATGGGGTATATGCCACGGAGGAGGCGGGACTTCCGACTTCCTGGTTTTCACACATCAGCTTTTTTTCCGTTTCCTGTTTGCAACGTGCGGGCCGCGTCTCAGTTCTTGTGCTTCCGCCTATGTGCCCTTCCGTTGCGTGTTCCCGTCTACGGGTGCGAGTGTGTCTGTCTCAGTTGTCCGAAGCATTTCAGAGAGTTGAGACGCCCTGCGTGCACGGTTGGGGGGCGCAGGGATGGGGCTGCAAGTGTTGGAACTTGGAATGCGGCCATCTGTTGAAAGCTTGAATTTGGGGGAAAAAACGTGTTTGGCACCATCTTCAGGTTTTAAACACTTGAATAAACACAATTTGGCTGTTTGTCCTCTCATTACACAATAAGTCAGTTACCACGTCACTTGTAAAGTGTGACGTAGTCGCTCTGCCACCCACTGGCTCATTCTCCACACACCTCATTAAACGCCTCCCTTAGTGAATTGTTATAGTAGTAGTGTTTTGCAAACTTCTTTTTTTTTTCAGACCACACCCGACCCTCTTCCCATTTGCAACCCAAAGGTCCTCCATGCAACATCCACTTTGAGCGCTGATTTAAAATCTTAGTGAGGGGTGGAGCAAGAGTCTGATTTCCTGTTTTTTACACTCTTAAATTACTTCATTTTAAAATCCAATTTATATCATGTTCTGTTTTAGTGGAAGGGTGGCCATCTGGCAGGTGGTGTAACGAGGGTTATGACCCCCTGTCAACAACCAAACACTCAACATTTTCACTTCAACTGCAATCTGAGCTTTATCTGAAGGAAAGGACACAACTACAGCTCTGTAACTGTAGTGTTTGTAGCAAAGGCGCCTTACATATCTTACATCTCAAGTCTGAACCTTAAAGTTTCAGCAAAATTTTAAGTTACTGTGGCAAAAATAAGGAAGAAATGAGAAGTTGAGGGCCCACTAAATTTTGAGTGGCGTTATTTCTTGAAATTATGAAAACATTTAGTTAGTTTTTTTTACCTTTTCATAACAAAAAAAAACAGTGTGAAACGAAATTAAATGGATACACGGCGATGTCAGAGCAGCAGTAACATTTTTTTTTTTTTTCAACAAAAAGGGGTGTTACGCTGTGTCTTAGGTGTTAAACTTAACCCTCTGGTCACGGCTGGCGACATCCCACCTCTGTTTCACTTGTGACACCATGGTCAAACCCGGCAAATTCTCGGGTCTGCTTCAACGAGGCATGGGCCGATAACCGGTTTGACGATTTACCGTGGTTTAAAAAAAATCAAGGTTTCAATAACCGCTAATACTGACTGTCACCGGTAATGAACTCTTGCGTAAACAAGCCAATTATAAGTAAATTGACTTAAATTAACTTTCTTCTCCTTCTACAGCGAGTGCACGAGCAGTCTTGCACGGAGAAGGAGGGAAGAATGGAGAGAGGTGGGGGGTGGGGATAAGGGGATAAAGGGAGACGCTTATTATCCTTAAAATAAATAAATAAATAATAAGCGTACATGTATAGGTGAAAGCGTGTCCCCAATGAGTAACATGGGGTCTGTTAGCTCACCAGTGATGGGACACTGTGACTTGCTAAGAAGAATCAGAGCAAGAAGAATGTCAACACGTATTTATTTAAACTTAGCGTGGTACACGTTTCTTTATGTACCAAATATTCTATATTTAGTTTAAAAATTAAATCAAATGTGTTAAATAAAAAAAAAGCTGTTTTTATTCGCCCCAATTATATTTTTTAAAGGACATTTTAGAGCTGTTATTTTAATACCGTGATACCACAATATTTTTGCTCAAGGTTATCATACTGTCAAAAACTAAAAAACAAAAACATCGGTCCATGCCTAGCTTCAGCCCTGCATCAGGTATCCGTCCGTGACAAACAGGACAGCTAGCTAGGAAAAAACATAGAAAATGTCAGTTTATACAGTATGTCCATCAAGTATGTTTAAATTTAAAAGCTTAATGGACATATGCCTAATACTGTCTCTCTATGACAGAGCTCTATGAGTTGTTTGTATTCCTCTCCATTTGTAACAGTGTACAGCAAGTTGAAACAACATGCTCAAACTCGCACAAAGCCCACAATGCCGTTAAAGTCAAATGTTGTATGGCTTTAGCCAGGAGTGGTCTAATGTGTTTTTATTTTTAAAATAGGAGACCACAAAGAATCTGCTTCAAATTAATTGTAAAACAAGATTTTCTGTCCTTCTCTATGTTTGTGGTATCAGATTTTTTTTTTTAAAGGAAAAAAATACACTCCCTTATATCACGAGTCAAAAATGTCTGATTCTCACCCTGTCCTCATTTGGTTTTGTGTGACAGATTCACTGCATGTGTTAGCCTATTACACACTGTATGGTTGGATTAGAGGAAGATTAAGGCCACTCTTACATGGCTGGTGGGTCTGGATTCGGCCCCTACCCGACACCACCCACATTCCCATTGTCTGTGCATACTGGACCCAGACTGAATGGAAGAAAAAAATGATTCCCCACAGCAAACATCATCTGCCCTAACCCTTTAATGTGTCTCGTATTAAATCTTGGGTTTGCTATCCAAAAAGTTAGTTAAGCATTGCATTGATCCATTTGTCCTTTATATAAATGCATAAATGCATATGCCGTACTTTATAATTTAATCTGTTTTTAAACAGGTTTTGTTGTTGCCATGATGAGGGAATACTTATATTAAACTGACCTTTTCATTAACTCATTCAAACCCAAAAACGTATAAATACTTTTTTTCATACTTTGTCCTTCACTCCCAAAAACGTTTTAATGTTTTTTATGCTAGAGCATACAAAATACTTTGATGCAGCCTCGCTTAAAGCAATGGTAGTTATTACAAAAAACGGTCAGCAGGTGGCGGCAGAGTATAAGAGATCAGCCAGGGCAATGTTCCAATAAGCTCTTTTCCCCAGTGTTTTAAACAGATTTGTGAATAATGATTAAATGTAGCTATATTCTAATGCTAATTGCTGCAAAACGGAAACAGATACAAATTTACTTCTTTTTTTTCTGATGAAAGAAGAAACTCTAATCTTTCTTTTGGTAGGTCGTCCATGTTTTTGTAGAACACAATATTCTGTGGGCCTCGCAAAATCAGTCAAAATCCAGTAAAACAGCCGGGAGCGAAAGGGGTTGCTTCAGTGGAAATGGCTGGGAATGAATTAGTTAATTGATCTTGCAAGGAGGTAATTAAAATTTCTGTGCATTACTGTGTGTGTGTGCGTGTGTGCGTGCGTGCGTGCGTGCGTGCGTGCGTGCGTGCGTGCGTGCGTGCGTGCGTGCGTGCGTGCGTGTGTGTGTGTGTGTGTGTGTGTGTGTGTGTGTGTGTGTGCGTGCGCGTGTGTGTACGTGTGTGTGTGCGTGCGTGTGCTTGTGTGTGTGCGTGTGTGTGTGTGTGAGAGAGAGAGAGAGTGCAGTGTTGGGGGCAGGTGGGTGGATGGGTTGATTATTGGGTGAAGAGGCGTGAGAAACACAATCATACTCAATTTTCTGCTTGCGCTGGCAGGTACCTGTGCCCCCCGGACACCATTCTCAGGGCTCATTCCTTGATTCTGTTTTACAAACTTGCAGGATAACCAAAAGCTTTGTGTCTGCTCTAATAGCACATTCTACGGGCTAAAATATGTGCTCTCAGAAACTTGAATCGCTAAACTTGTGTAATTGCACTGAAAAGCTTAATCTATTGTACAATTTTAATTTAGTAGTTTGGCGCAAGTCCAATAAACTTGAAACTGAATTAATAATTATGAAATGTATTTCATTTTCTCAGAAACTGTATTTGATTCTCATTGAAAACTCAACTCTAGTGATTGTCACATTCAGTTCATTCAAAGCAAATTCAGTTCTCTAAATTAATATTCAAATGAGCTGTGACAGCCACCGTGGATATTAGGAATAGCAATCGATTGCAGTTCCACAAATCTCCTCTTTGTCCAATCAACACCTTTGTCTCCGGGAAAATGGCATTGCCTAAGCAGCTCTTACCCTTTATAACACCTTTGCGTAACATTTGTGGTATACTTCACTGGGGTCAGGGAGGAGTGAAAAAAAGTATTGATAGCAACAAATCACAACGTACCCCCGTAATCAGAACGTCTCGATTTCCTTTTTTTTTTTTACCTTTAAATACTTCATGCCTGCATTGAACCTTATGCCTTAGGTACTACTGACACCTAGGAGGGGAAACAGCGCACAGCACATATTGATAGAGGGGCTTTTCTCAAGTCTTTGACACAGAATTTCAAACTTAATAGCTAATTTTGTCGTTCTTGTATTAGTTTTGTTTGAACGTGCAGATTTTTCCGATTGGGAAAACAGGTTGTGCACGCAGCGCTGAGGCAGAAAGGACGGCAAAGTGCATTAACATGTGTACAAGCCAACTATAAACGTTTGCGAAAATTACTTTCAAAACTTACGTCAGATAGAAAGCATTTTACCATCCTTGTGAGACCACAGAGTGGAATGACTATGTTTGTTACAAAGTGTACCAATGTCCAGCGGCCATTTAGTGGTGACTGGAGGCACTGAGTGTTTACAATTGAGAGAAACTGCGAGCCTAAAAGTGTATGACGTGTGGTCATGTACAGACCATACAACATTAGGATTTCAAGAATTCAAATCAGAGTTTTATATTTTACGAGCGAAAGCTTTGCCAAGGCAAGGAAGACACAAAACACTAGTTTATGGTGCTTGGGCCATTGTCAACAGAAAGGAGAATGACATCCTCATGGCTAACTGTACTTGCATGACAGGTTGAGTAACTTAGCCCAATAAGTCCTCCAACACAATACGACCATATTGGTCCTTTTACCATGCACGAAAAAATTACTAAATAGAGCGTATTCCACGACAGCTCCCCTTAGAAGAACAAGAAGTACAATTAACTCTTTGCTGCCAGATGTTTTCAGAAAAGGGATGCCGCCAGTGCCAGCCGATTTAAGCATTTTGACTGATCTTTCAAGGTCCACAGAAGATGTTGTGTTTGGACTATGGGAACACACATACTACCAAATGAAAGAAAAAAAAGTTTGTTTCTACCTTATTCCGTTTTTCAGTAATCAAAAATAGAAAATGGTTAGTTTCACCGAAATGCTCTGTTTTGAAACAAAAAACGGAGAAAACAAGCTTTTTGTGAAACGATGTTATTTCATGCACTCTAGTGAATTGTACACTTCTTTTTGTCCATGAATGATGCCACAAACACCTAAATAGTGCTTTACTTCTGTAAAACACTACCACCAACAATGAAAAAGTGTTTTTCCATAGCAAAATACGTTTATTTCCATTCAACAGTGTAACAATTTGACAAAACAATTTCGCAAACTATTTACAAATGTGTGCAACTGTGGTGCTATTTACAATTATGTGGATGTTTCAATACAGTTTTTCTTTTTGTAACACTCCCCTTCGTGCAAGGAGACGGCGCACGATTTGCACAACAGATTCGTTTCACTGCGATTGCCCCTTTCGCGTGCAGACGTTACACTTTCTTGACGGCCTTTTTTTCCGGGGAATAGCAAGTAGCAGACTGTACCCACTCCTCCGATGAATATGCATTGGACTCTTCATCGTCCGATTGAACGTCCGCCTGTGCAGAAGTGCTCGGTTGTGCTGCGCGTTTTCCGGTGTTAGCATCGCTAGCCGGTGAGGCTTTATGACGTGGTCATAGCCGTCGCGTCAACGCTTCCAACTTCGGCGTCAACGCTTCCAACTTCGGCGTCAACCTCGGAGCCACCATCATCATCATCGTCGTCATCACTAATCTTTAGCATTGGTCGATGAGCTGCTTGCAACCGGTCGCCATTGTTCGCTTCCTCAGCCATCGAGCACGTCTTCTACTGCCGCGTCAACGCTTCCAACCTCGGAGTCACCATCATCATCATCGATGATGATCATCGTCGTCATCAATGTGCTCTTTAGCACTGGTCGATGCTTTTCGTCTTTGAAAAAAATGCTCAAGCGTGAGCTGCTTGCAACCGGTCGCCATTTTCGCTTCCCATCCCCAGCCATTGTCCCCTCTAGCTCCGCTTCACGTCTTCTACTGACGCCTACCCAATCTTGTCAAAAGAGAGTCATCGCTGCCATCTAGGGGCCAAAAATAGTTATTAGGCTAACTAGATCTGCTTGAAACTTTCACCACAGCTGGTTAAGGCTTTCCTCCACCCGTTTCCAAAAAAAAATAAAAAATTGGAGAACGTCTTTTAACGTCCTTGGCGGCCCTCCGTAGGTTTTTACTAAACATCATTTAACGTTTTTGGCAGTAAAAGAGTTAATACTGTACAGTGGTACCTCGAAGTTTGAACATAATTAATTCCTGTGAAGTGTCTTAAGTCTGAATAGTTTAACCTCTGAAACATTTTTTCCCATATGAAATAATGTAAATGCAATTAATCTGTTCCCAAGCTCCAAAAACAGAAAATTCCTGTTTTAATTTCTATTTATGTAAAAAAAAACATGTACACCCTGTACATATTTGAACAATAAAAAATACCTTGCCTTTTTTGTTGGTGGTGGTGGTGTGATGGCCTCAGTGGATGAAAAATGCTATGTGAATGAATGCATGCTTTAGTTCAGTGCTGAGTTAGTGTATTTTACATTGGGCATATTGTTAGACTACCAAGGGGTCCTTGTGCGCTGTTTAGCATCAGGCACGTTGTTGAACAGCTAAGGGAGGTCCTTGTGCCAGTATTTACGGAAGTAGTTACATTGGCGAGATAATCTCCTTCCTAAATCCACTTTATAGCACTGTATGTTTTTCTTTTCTGCCACTGGCACTGCTGTCTTTCTTTGGGCCCATGTCAAAAAAAATTGTCGTGGAAAAATCCAAATACACTCGCGAATGTACGGAGCACCTCTGAGAGTATTCACCCGCTCTGACTGGAAATGAGCAGCGCTTCGTCTCCACTACCGCACGTGAGCATTCGGCATCGCTCGGCTTCACTCGACTACCCGATCAAGGTACGTTCAGCTTTGCTTGGTTTGCTTGGGTGTTCAAACTCCGAAAATGAGGTCAAACTCCAAGGCATTTTTACTCATATTTTTGGGGTCGAAATCCGATTTGTACGAGTTCCGAGACATTCGAACTCCAAGGTTCCACTGTATGACCATATTGGTCATTTTACCATACACGTAAATACGACCAAATAGAGCAGAAGTGGGCACACTCAGTCCTCGAGGGCCAGGATCCTGCAGGTTTTGGAGGTTTCCCTCTTCCAACACAGGCTGATTCCAATCAACAGGATCATTATCAGGCTTATGCAGAGCTTGCTGATGAGCTGATCATATATCAGCTATGTTGGAGAAGGGAAACATCCAAAACCTGCAGGATCCCGGCCCTCGAAGACCGAGTGTGCCCACCCCTGAAATAGAGCGTATTCCACGACAGGTCCCCCACGTCACAAGACGAACAAGACGTTGGTACGTTCTGCGCATGCTTCTTCTTGACGTCAATTAATCGTTACTTTTGGGAATGTGTCTTCACTTCTGGGTGGTATAGTTAGTATTAGGCTTTCAGTGAGGTTGTACGTCTTCACATGGGACACTAATGGTTGAGGTTAGGAAGAGGCTGAGGTTGTAGTATATTTGACGTTACAAAACATGTAGTCAACACTAAAAATATTATTGCCCTGTTAGCTCAGCCAGATAGACACTCGTCTTCCAACCAGATGACCTGGGATCGACTTCCAGTAACTCCCATTATGGTTCAGTTTACTTCTTTTTTTTGTGCTATTTACATGGCCGAAAGGGGTCATTTATTTTTTTTAACGCGACCACTTCAGTATTATCCAACCACCGTCTGCTTTATTGTATCTGACCTCTTGTAACCAAACATCCTCCGCACGACAAATGTAGCTCCCACTTTAGGCACTAAAAATACAACGGTAATATGGTAGAAAGTATGATATGGCACATCACTAACTGAAAGAATAGGAAGGAAGGCTAAATCAAAATAAAATGTTAAACTTACATCTTTCACGTTTACAGTCGTGTCACACACTGATCCATTATATTTAAACAAGTTGCAAATCCAGCTCTGAACAGGCTTTCATTAACAAAACAGTCCTTCGAGAAATGCTGTCAGTACACGTCCTTAAAAAATAAAATGAATCCAATGTCTTCTCAAAGACTCGGACGACAGAGAAACCCTTTCTTCCTGATCGCTGTTTCCCCATTGTTCTCAACGGAATGTATGCCAGCAGGGGGAGAAAAAGGAGCAGCTTCTCGAATTTCTGTGAGTGTGAAAAACTTAACCAGAGGCAGTGCCACTAACCCGAGGGGGCGTCGTCGAGTGCATTTCTGTGTCTGAATGACGTCAATCAGTTACGGAAGTTTAATCTGCCCATTTGAAGCATAAATTTTAGAAAGAAGGATAAAGCTAAAGAAGTCCAGGGTGGCCTTTTTTTTATAGCAGGTGGAATTGTAGACAGGCCGGGGATGCATATTACTGATAGAAAACCCCACTAAAGTGCATTTTCATCCTATGGGACCTTTCAACACGACAGGCATTGGAAACAAATTTCTAGAGTAAACCCGTCCGTCCGTCCATCTTCTTCCGCTTATCCAGGGTCGGGTCGCGAGGGCAGCAGCTTTAGCAGGGAAGCCCAGACTTCCCTCTCCCCAGCCACTTCAGCCAGCTCCTCCGACGGGATCCCAAGGCGTTCCCAGGCCAGCCGAGAGACGTAATCTCTCCAGCGTGTCCTGGGTCGTCCCCGGGGCCTCCCGTCGGTAGGACATGCCCGGAACACCTCCCCAGGGAGGCGTCCAGGGGGCATCCGAACCAGATGCCTGAGCCACCTCAACTGGTTCCTCTCAACGTGGAGGAGTAGCGGCTCGACGCTGAGTCCCTCCCGGATGACCGAGCTTCTCACCCTATCTCTAAGGGAGAGCCCGGCTATCCTGCGGAGGAAACTCATTTCGGCCGCTTGTATCCGAAAATGAGGTCAAACTCCAAGGCATTTTTACTCATATTTTTGGGGTCGAAATCCGATTTGTACGAGTTCCGAGACATTCGAACTCCAAGGTTCCACTGTATGACCATATTGGTCATTTTACCATACACGTAAATACGACCAAATAGAGCAGAAGTGGGCACACTCAGTCCTCGAGGGCCAGGATCCTGCAGGTTTTGCATGTTGCCCTTCTTCAACACAGCTGATATATGATCAGCTCATCAGCAAGCTCTGCATAAGCCTGATAACGATCCTGCTGATTGGAATCAGCTTGTGTTGGAAGTGAGAAACCTCTAAAACCTGCAGGACTCCGGCCCTCGAGGACCGAGATTGCCCACCTCTGGTCTAGACAGTCAGCCCTAAAAATCGGATTTGAAGAGGAATCCGATTGGAGTCAGATATGCCTGCAGTCTGAACGCAGCTTTTCTTCTTTTAAGCTCCAACAACAGATACATTTGTAGTTTACAAAAAATATATATATATTGGTTATCTGTATCTGTGTGGAGGAGCAGGAAGTTATCGGTTATCGTATCGGTGGGGGAAAAAAATACTTATCGTGCATCCCTAATCACAAATATATTTCGGTGAATAATTTGAAAAAATAAAAATCTTGCATCGCACGAATTTAAAAAAAAACTAATCAAGGGAACCTTATTGCAACAAAGTTTGCATTGTTAGGATTAGATGAGGCTTCCCCATTCCTGGTCCCTGAGGGCTTAAGTCCTCCAACACACCAAAACATTCAACAACAACATCAAAAAGATTAGGATCATTATCAGGTTTCTGCAGATGTTTTTAACGAGCTGATTATTTGAATCAGGTGTTTGGAGGACAGAAACATCTAAAACCTGTACATACACACACGAGGGAAGCCTGGATTAAATTGTTGGGTATGACTCACATGGTGTGTCCTGCCTAGAATTTGAGTGTGTATCATGACATGCCACCGTAACCATACACACCAGCATTTTGACATAGCGCTCCTGCATTTGCTTCACCACATACAGTAAGTAAATGGGAGGGGGGACACACCTACAAAATCAAACAGGGCACATGGGGACTAAACTGAAACCGTTGAATCAAGCCGTTTGAAGGATTTTTCAAAAACTGTGATAGCTTTGTGAAAGTGTTTAAGTAGATGTGGGTGGCTTATATTGTAATTGCATCCTAATGAGTGCAATATGATATTTCACCTTCCCAGGGCGCTAGACTTACGATGGCCTTTGAAGCGAGTAAGAAGAAATGTACTTAATTGGGCAGGAGAATGCGGCCAAAGTCAGTTTTTGACAGGGGATTTTCAGATTTTAGGGTTGTGCCACCAAAATGTGTATCTGGCATGACGGTTTGTATATAACAGACTTCAGTTGATACAAGAATCCTTTTGCATCTAACAAACATGGCAGAATTTGGCCCATAATGCCACTGCTTGTACCTTTCCATGATGTATTGTATTGTATCCTGTATATCTCTTGCAAGAAGGACAAAAAATCCTCCTTCCGCCTTCCTCCAGTCTACACAGAAAATCTCAACTTGATGTTACTGCATCATCCACCATAACTTCCATTATAATATCGTGTTTAGTCCTGCAAATTTTAACTAAAAATGTCACTGATGAAATTGAAATGCTTTAATACTTTTGTTCCTCTATGCAAATCATGTGTCACACAGTGAATGTAAAAGTCTACATACCCCTGTTCAAATGCCTTTTTTTTTTGCTTTTAAACAATTAAAAAAACATAATTTCATAACTTTTTCCACCATTAATCTGTACAACACAATTGAAAAGTACAAATAAAAATTAACAACTGAAATAATGTGGCTGCACATGTCTTCTCACTCTTTTACAACTGAGGGATGTGGCTGTGTTCAGAATTAGCCAATCACATTTAAACTTACTGTAAGTTGAGAGCACATACCTGCCACTATTTAAAATACCTCTTATTAACCCCAAATACAGTTTAGATGTTCTGGTAAGCTTATCCTAACATGTTTGTTTTCTACAGAAACCTTTAAGTGTCAACACTGACTAGTATTTTGGTGTTAACACTGGCTAGTAATTGGAACTGCTCAGAATTTCCTCTACTTGTGTAAGGCCAGAATTCCAGTTGAAGAAAAACAGCTCCAAAGCATAATGTCACCACCACTATGCTTGACAGTAGGTATACTGTTCTTTTGGTTGTGAGGAGTACAGTATTGTGTTTGCACCAACCCTTTGGAACTATGGCTGAAAAGATCGACATTACTTTTATAACCATAACAAATTTTCCCACATGCATTTGGAAAATTTCAAAACTGTATTTTGCACTCATTTGCATTTAATATAATTTTAAGGGAACCCCTACCAAGTTTGTGTCTGTGTAATGTTTGCACGTTGCAGACACAACCATAAGCATGTTTTCACACACACACACACACATAGGCACGCACGGCTGCATGCATGAGCCTTCATGTTCAAAGTGGTGGGAGTGTTGCCACCTGCAACCTGCTGATAATGAAGCTGTATAGCTGAGCCACCTAAAGGCAGCCATCTGCGCTGGGCTTTCTCTGCTGCCTTTACACGGCCGTGCACGAGCATGTGCAAATATACGTGTACATAACACACATACGAACGCACGCACACACACGGATAAACTTGACTACTGGCACCAGGGATGCATTTTGAGTGCACTGTTTGACTTTTAAAACAAAGTTGACCCAAAAAAGTTGTACTTTTCTACTTTATCAACACATAGATTTACATTTCCAGAAGTATTTGATTCAAGGTAGAAGTTTTGCACATTGATTCCAAGAGAAGAACTATGATTAGTTTTGTTAACTGATAAAATAAAAGCAAAAGTTTTTAAGTTCTTGGTTTATGTAAAAAAAAAAAATATATATATATATATATATATAATAAATTATTATTAATAATAATAATAATAATAATAATAATAATATCAAATCTGGAAAAAAATCTTAAATTAAATTTTTTGTTAAAAATAGAAGATTTTATTTTTAGGCAAAATCGCCCAGCCCTACTCTTAACCATTAAAAAGAGCGGAAATACAGATTTGGCATTTTCTAGAGCTGGGCGATATGGACATTATCTTATATCATGACATAGCCCATTTTATATCACCATAATGATTTACCAAGATATATTTTCAATAGATGTGGGATGATACGGGTAACTCCCGATTCGATACTGTGACGATATGTGTCCCACGATAACGATAATATCATGATACACGATATATATTATCAGAAATTTTCTCAACAATATATCACGATATTCGGTATGTGAGTATGTGCCAACTGTTCTTCTTCACTAATATTGTCTAAACACCAGTTCTTCGCCACTGCTTCTGCCTACTTTACCGCCATTTAGGGGATTAGAGAGAAAAAACAGGACAGGAGAGATTAAGCACTGACAAAAGGATGACAAAAGTCACGATTCAGATTTGATCACGGATTTGAGTCACAGATCGAATCGTTTAATGGATCAGAAAACAAAACAAGATAAAGTGATTAATTTTATAAAACACTTTTGCCCATTAAATAATATTAATTTTAAAAATATAACTCAAAATGTCTAATTTGGTTATTTAGGAAGTACAACACAACTTTAAGTGCAATAAGAGGCAGATACATTCTTATTTTATACTGGACTGGACTGACTGCTTTTCCTGGTCCATGTAAAAAATAACAAGGTATTAATGGCTTAAAGTTTTTTTCCTAAAATCTAAACATCAATATTTGACATTTTGAGTTGAATGTTTTTATATATTGGAAAAAATAAATGAAGACAAAGTTCTTTTATCTTCTTTTTTTTAATAATTAAAAAGGCAAAGTGCAATTTAAGGCAAATACCCTTCCTTTAAACATGGATAGTAAATGACAAAGAAGCCTAGGCCCAGGATATTGAAAAAGTAAAGAATAAGTAAAGAAAGCAAACCAGGTCGCTGTCACTCATTACTGTTGCCAGCCTTTTTTGCACTTTGGGCCTCAGTACCAGCCAGGCACTAATGCTAATACTAGCTGCTAGCCACTAACGTCGGAGACTTGCGGCGTATCATACAATGACAACGTAATTACCTAGCGTTTTCTTAGCATCATAGCGATTGAATATACTTTCGGGATGACATTGTGATAATGTTGGTAGAAAATCTGTAATTTAAATAAAAACTTCGATATGAAAGCCAACACGTCGAAAAGGGAAGTCATGTCGTCCCCACCCCTAATTTTCAGTTATTCTATAAAAAAATATATACATAATAATACAATAGTTTTATTGTGAAATTTACTATATCTGTTTCAAATGAGAAATACATCCAGTAGTGCTACTACTGTTTATAAAATTAATAAACGTAAACAGAAGATATTATATGTATTCAATATGCCACTGTTATACAGTGGTATATCCATCCACTTTCTGAAATGCTTATCCTCAATATTAAACTGTAGAAGACTATACGTTCTTCAAAGCCACTCCTCCCGGCTGGCGTATGGGACGTCGTAACATTTTATTTCCTGTTTAGCAACATATGAAGCATTATTTTGTATAATTTTCTCCTCAGACACTTGTTAAATTGCTTGCTACTTTGCCCTTCAAATTTGAACAGTTTCCGCTATTTACACTGTACCAAGGAGACCTTTGTGAAAAGTGTAATCCATTACCAGAGGTGGGAAGAGTAGCCAAATATTGTACTGTTACTTCAAAATAATATTACTCAAGTAAAAGTAAAAAGTAGTCATCAAAAAATCACTCAAATACAAGTAAATAAGCAATCACTAAAAAGAATACTCAAGTACTGAGTAACTGTTTCAACATGAAGTCTGATTTACTTTTAACTTTCTCAATACATATGACGTATCAATACATCATAAGCGTCATAGTCATGGCAGCTGTGTGGAACAAGTATGGTAAGCTGTTTCCTATAAAACAAGTTTACTCTGGCGTTCTTATTGGCCGTTGTTTGTTGTAAATGACAAATGACAATAGGAAGAAAGTGGCACAATAAAAACATTTTTATTGTCCTCACAATATATATCGTCATATCGCCCAACACTACACTATACCATGGGTGCATACATGATTCAAGGGCACAAGAAAGCTAAAGAGTGCAAAAATAATATAGATATGTATACAAATATTGTATTATTTTATTTTTGTAATCTTAAACATCCAAGTCAGTTACAAGGATGAATTTAAAGATGTAATCATTCCGCCACCTGCTTATGCAAAAGGAGTGAAGGCAGGAGAAAGACTGACAGTTTGAAGGAAGACAGCCGTCATTGTCACAGGATGACACATGAAACCATGGCAACCAGCCCTCCTGTTGGCGAACACTTTGAAAATGAGCATCAGGCCAAGGGAATGAAAATATGAAGAGGAGTTCTTCACCCCGACATACACTTGCTCACTCTCTCTCACATACCCACAAACACACAGACTAATTGTTCATTCAGCGCAGCCTCACACCATTCAGTCACTGAATGGATACACACCATGGTTGCATTGTTCAACTCAAGTCTCGTAACTGAGAACAGAAGGCTTGCCATTTATCCGAGATGGTGTTAAACATGAGAGAGGTCAAGCCTGATGGCCAAATTAGCTTGGATGATCTCTCGCTACTGATTGAAGCTGTCTCATTGTGTGAATCAAAAATAATTTGATTTTGAAAAAAAGGAGATTCAATTAATTAACAAAGAATTTCAATTTGATTAAGAAATAGACGCCACAGCAGAGACTGCTATAGTTAACTATATGCAAAAGTATTTTGCATAATAATATCAATGAATAAAATAGACCAAAAGACGTTCACTTCAACCAGCTAAGAATAGCCTGGTAGACTGCCTCAGATTTCCCATGGGTTTAGAACACACACAGAGCATTATGGAGGAGGGTTTAATGATATACCGTACATACCTCACCCTATTGCCAGCTCAGCACTGGAGTCTTTGATTTATACAAATAGTCACCCGCAAACTGAGTTTCCGTCTTTTTGAGATTTCACACCAGCACAACCCTCACAAGAATCGAATAGTTGGTCCCAATATCTCTCCTACTCATATTCACTCATTGTTCCATTCCTTTTCTACTGCTTACCTTGTTCACAAACTGGTTTACTCATGTTGATGAACAAAAGGCAATTCTATGACTTTAAAGGAACACTTGAATGAGCTGAACATGGGCACTTATATGAAAGATTTCCATGTAAATGCCTTTAACATTTCTGGCATTTCTGCATGTTTTAATAGATGGTGCTACAGTTTAACAAAACATGAGCCATCAGTACAATGTGTGGTGCAGCTGCACTAACTGGGTTATATAGTATGATGATAAATACATGTAGAGTTACAGTGTATGTTTTGGTTATCATGCTCTTATTGCATATTGTTAAAACCAAACCTTGAAATTTATATACTTTCGTGCACAACTACACATTTATTTTGCATAGAATACATTCTATGAGACATGAATGTGTGTTCATTGAGATTGCCCTTCCATCCACTTTATTCTGTGCCAGTTTTACTATAAAATATCCACTGTGACATAATGTGGTTATTTTAAAACATTCCACACCCTGAAGCACCACATAATTACAATGGATGGATAGACACACAAATATGCCTCAAAAGTCAAACAAATCAGGTTGAATAATCAGAATGCATAATGCCATACCAGAGGTCAGAAATGAGACTGTAAGTATAGAGCAGAGATGGGCAACTAGGCTGCCCGCCATTAATATCTGAAAACAAAAGAATTTCTGTATATCTGAACAGTTTTAAGTTGTTCTACTACTAGATGGCAGCACCTCCAACCACAAGACTGTACTTTTTAAACCTATTATAAGGCCATTTAAAAAATTATACCTTTTTCACACACGCACACACTCACACCATAATTATGAAACTACAATGATTACAAATGTGTGACATCATCCCCGTTCTGCTGTTTTTATTCTTAACTCTTTGACTGCCAAAAACGTTAAATAACGTTTAGTAAAAATCCTACGGAGGAGCGCCAAAGACGTTAAAAGACGTTCACCAAGTTTTGTTTTTTTGGGGGGGGAAACGGGTGGAGGAAAGTCTTGGCCAGCTGTGCTGAAAGTATCAAGCAGATCTAGTTAGTATAATGCCTATTTTTGGCCCCTAGATGGCAGCGATGACTCTCTTTGGACAAGATTGGGTAGGCGTCAGTAGAAGACGTGAGGCGGAGCTAGATTGTTGAGGGGACAATGGCTGAGGAAGCCATAATGGCGACCGGTTGCAAGCAGCTCACGCTTGAGCATCTTTTTCAAAGACGAAAAGCATCGACCAATGCTAAAGAGCACATTGATGACGACGATGATGATGATGGTGACTCCGAGGTTGACGCCGATGTTGGAAGCGTTGATGCGGCGGCTAAGATCACGTCATAAAGCCTCACCGGCTAGCGATGCTAACGCTGGAAAACGCTGTACAACCGAGCACTTCTGCTCAGGCGGACGTTGAATCGGACGACGAAGAGTGCCCTGAGTCCAATGCATATTCATCGGAGGAGTGGGTACAGTCTGATCACGGAGAAGACACTGGTTATGGACTAAGATGCCACCATGAATGGAGCGGATAAGATGGATCAGAACATCTCTTACCAGCCGGTATAGGAACTGAAGGACATGAGGAAGCCAGACATAACACCACCATAACGTCACCGTATCATGATCCTGAGAGTAGACTTGATGGCAACATGGCCAAACACGTACTGCAGTATATACTTGCTATTCCCCGGGAAAAAAAGCCAGCAAAAAAGTGTAGCGTCTGCAATCGCAGTGAAACTAATCTGTTGTGCAAATCCTGCTGCGTCCCCTTGCACGCAGGGGAGTGTTACAAAAAGAAAAACTGTATTTGAAACATCCACACAATTGTAAATAGTACCACGGTTGCACACATTTGTAAATAGTTTGCCAAATTGTTTTGTCAAATTGTTACACTGTTGAATGTAAATAAATGTATTTTGCTATCAAAAAACACTTTTTCAATGTTGGTGGTAGTGTTTTACAGAAGTAAAGCACTGTTTAGGTGTTTGTGGCATCATTCATTGGGAAAAAAAAGGTGTCAAATTCACTAGAGTGCATGAAATAATATTGTTTCACAAAAAGCTTGATTTCTCAGTATTTTGTTTCAAAACAGAGCATTTGGGTGAAACTAACCATTTTCTATTGTTGATTACTGAAAAACGGAATAAGGTAGAAACAAAAAAAAATTTCTGATGAAAGATGAGAGTCCAATCTTTCATTTGGTAGTATGTGTGTTTCCATAGTCCAAACACAAAATTTTCTGTGGACCTTGAAAGATCAGTCAAAATGCTTAAATCAGCTGGCACCCACGGCATCCCTTTTCTGAAAACGTCTGGCAGTCAAAGAGTTAATGTGGTGTAAGCGGTGTGTGGTTTGTGACGGAAGTGTAACACCTTACTTACATTAGCCGCGAAGAGGCTGTCAGCTAGCTTCGCCATACGTATGCATTGTAGCAGCCAAAGTTTAAGACCCAAAGACCAAATTCAAAACTTTTTCAATACTTTTAAGGGTATTATTTTCAACTTTGTAAATTCAATTATTCTAGGAATCTTTAAGACCCCGCGGGAACCCTGACATATGTTGCTGCGGCTAATGCCATCAACCGCGGTCCCTTCCCACCCCACCACCAATCACACACAAGCACAATCACATCCCCCGGCGACGAATGACAAATAGTAATCGCTGGATGTTGGCCGCCGTCTCCTCCTTGGGAGGAGTTGAACTGGAAAGGTCCATCCAGTTTCTAAAACGCTTTTCTAAAATGCATGTCCTCATTTGGGTTAAGTCTGACCTGGAACCTTAGCTGACTTTGGGCAAGAGGCAGAGTACACCCTAGACATATCACCAGCCAATGACACATACAGACAACCATTCCCACTCACATTCATAACTATGGGCAGGTTAGGGTCTTCAGTTAAACTACCATGCATGTTTTAGGGATGGGGGGGAACCTGAAGAAAACCTACGCAGTTTACCAAGAACCTCTGTGGCAGAAACAACTTGTTAATAATAATGTAATAATAAATTATATTTGCAATGCACTATATGTCAACATTTTCAAAATTCCTCAGAGTAGAAAATTATTTCACTTTTACCCTCTGGATTTTTGGGGCCGTTTTTGTCCACCTCTATTCGTTTCATAAACCATTTTAGCTGTGTTAATGCAAATGTAAGAATTCTTAGGGTGGTGATTCTTTCTGATTTCTAACGTCTGCTCTTCAAATAATATACCAATAATGTAAACATCAAATTGTACTTTTTACCTCTATTGTGACAACTTCATCTCACTAAATCCTATCAAAAGTACATTGTTTGTATTCCTTGTTATATGAACTTTTGTTTTGATATTATAATCTTTAACACAGGTAAATAGAAAAAACAACCAAGTAAAAAAAAACAACAACAATCACAAAGTTGAATCAACTTGTATAGAACATACAAAGGCTCACAAATGAACCTTGCACGTGTTTGTGCGTGCGTCAGCCTTAATTGAAAACCGGACAGTGCAGCAGCCTCTGCAGAGAGCAACTTCAGCACGGCGTGTCCATGTGACAAACGGATTAATTACATACAAGAAAAATCACAAGGGCCCATTATTACCAAGCACTCTCTGCCTGACAACAAGAATTAAAGGCATACGAGCACCGCCACCGTCATCATCACCACAATGAGAGCAGCACCCCTTGTGTACTCACCGCACAGCCGCAAACGCAACACAGTGCAAACGCATCTGCAATTCCAGGCGTTCCTTACTTCCCATTACGCACATCAGCAGCACCAGCACAAGAAGGAGCCTTGGCGATACACATGCTATGTGAGCAAGGCAGGTGCGGAGATGACGAGGACCAACAAGGCAACAGCATAACAGCCGCTATAGCTACTATATCTCACTAACCTGTTTGTCCTTTTCCTAGCGTCTTCTCCAAGCGGTAGGGTCCCACATAGTTGGCGCAATGCCCGCTGTTGGCCTCCTTGCCCGATGAAGACATGGTTCGGCGTATAATGATGCGCGGGAGGAGGGAATACTTCTTGTTCAACTTGGACACGTTTTTGCCAGAAGAGAGAACCGCAATTTTGCTGCGCAGTGGAGTTAGCCTCGTTCGGCGTTTCCGAATGTACACCCGCCTGTGTGTATATCCACGTCCCTTCCTTGCTGTCCTCCGAGCTCGTCTTTCTCAATGCGGCTCAGTTATGGGCTTTGAACCTGGGTATCATGGTGGTCCAGTCCGCGGAGCGGTGCGCTGCAGCGCCGTTGGGTGTGAACTGATGATGGGACAGCATCTATCGCCGTTGTCTCTAAGCACCCTACGCCTGTGTAAAGATGATGCGGTGTACTTCCGGTTGTTTCTTTCAAAATAAATGCTGTAACGTCCCTCACCCACAGGGGCGCGCCATCCACATAACAATTTAGGTCTGGTTCGAAAAGAAGGGCCAGATATTGTTGCTTGGTGCTCTTTTTTCCTGAACCACATAAAGCGCAAAATCAAGGGGAGAGAGGCCTTAATGCAAATTCCATCACAATATCATCAATAAATCAGCATAAAAAAACAAAACATGATCAATTTCTTCCCACAATTTCATATAAAAATTTGCACAGTTAGGGGCAAAACGTTTACTTGTGCATTGAATCTGTAAAAAAAAAATAAAATTGAAATCAAACAAAAAGTAGGTACATTTTGTCAAGAATATCAGCAGTTCAGCATGAAGGACATCTTTAGAAAACAAAGTTAAGTCTATGTCAGCGTGGGGGGGATTGTTTTTCCTTGATTATGTTGAAATTTGTCTGTTGGCTCAAATTGGTTGGAATGGGTTGAAGCAAATGGAATTTACATTCGCGTGGTGAGGGTGACCTGTTAGTTTTGTTAATGACAGATTTCTGTCATGCTTCATGTAACAGAGTCACTTTGGAAATTTTGCATTTGCGTGGGGCAGCAGAGACTGTATGCCTGGTTTTGTTTGAATAATCCAATGGAGTCAAACAACACCTGTTAGCGTAAAATAAGGTATTTATGACAACATGATGAAAAAATACTGTAAATAGAGTTAACCGTGGTTGAAATCTTGATTGACTGATTGATTGAGATCTTGTGGACTTTTATGGCAGAACTAATGCTATATGGAGGAATGTGAACCAGAGAGTATTAACAAAAATGGACACTATTTTTGTGACCAGCGCAAGTATAGCGCAAAGTGCAGTTAGAAAGGGGGGTTTGTGCCATTGTGGGAGTGAATACATCTGATTTACTAACAGCAGGTTCCAGGTGGCGGAGTGGTATCATCACTTGCCTACGATGCAGGTTGGCATGGGTTCGCTTCCCCGCCTGGGAGACCATGTTTGTATGTGTGTGTATTTTTGTGAGTGCAAAAAATAAGAAATAAATAAAAACTTTCTAGCTAATGGCGCTAAATGTGAAGCTGCACACTGTGAAGTGGATCCAGATTGTGTGTCTTTGTGTGTCTGTGTGTGACAGCTGCAACCCCCACCTCCATATAGCTGTACCTCAGCCAGGGGACTTTCTTTTAAAATACATATATTAAAGATAATCATAGAAACGCATTCTGTCATGATAAGGGGTGCGTTGGAGAGGGTGGACCCAAATGCGGGGAGACATAGACTAAAGGAGACAAGAATTGTGAACAAAGTGAGAAGCTTTATTAAAACTAGTAGGGACCAGTGAGAGGACAAGGACTGGAGAAGATGTGACTGGACTGAGAGAGTGGAGACTGGCTGCCATGACTGGACTGAGCGAGTGGAGACTGGCTGCCATGACTGGACTGAGCGAGTGGAGACTGGCTGCCATGACTGGACTGAGCAAGAGGGGGCTGGCTTGATTGTAGCTGGCAGAGCGTGGAGAACTTTGCAGGAAGGAGACAAGAATTGTAAACAAAGTGAGAAGCTTTATTAAAACTTGTAGGGACCAGTGAGAGGACAAGGACTGGAGAAGATGTGACTGGACTGAGCGAGTGGAGACTGGCTGCCATGACTGGACTGAGCGAGTGGAGACTGGCTGCCATGACTGGACTGAGCAAGAGGGGGCTGGCTTGACGGTAGCTGGAAGAGCGTGGAGAACTTTGCAGGAACGTGGAGAACTTTGCAGGAATGTGGAGAACTACAAGGTGACATGAGCTACAGGACAGTGACAAGAATGATGAGATGGTGGGGGGCAGACTGAGACAAATGGAAACGTAATGGTGACGTGGAGGACTGGACGGGAACTAAGTCAACTAAACGAAGATGAGGGTGACTAGACTGAAACAAAGATGACTTACATAAACTCAGGCTTGGCTTGCACGAAAAACACATGCACGGATTCCAGACGAACTGTGACAATGACACCTGACATAAACAATGATCACACACCGACTGGACAAACACAACAAAGTAAATACACCAACACTAATGAGACACACCTGGGGAACACTATAGGAAGAGGCTACTGATTGGTCAAACACACTGGGAAGGGAACAGGCACATAGGTGGACGTAATCAGACATAACGCGACGGGAAACACACAGGAACACAACACAACAAACACACCAAAAGTTTTTGCGTAAATACGCCTATAGTGTATAGCGCAAAGTCCACTTTTGTCGCAAACATGGCATGTCCTTTTGACAATGACCCTATTGATGAAGGTGCCTCATTATTGCTCAGGGAATTAAATGTTCATTGTGAGATTGTTATCAGACCGTGCATAGATATGCTGGCATTTCCGGACAGTTATCTTTTTGAGCTTTACCGTTTCACATTACACTCCATCATCTACATCATACACAACTTAATCAGTCCTTTCATTTGGGTGTAATGTATTACTCATTATTCATTTCAGGTCAAGATTTTAAAAAAATGGGAAGGAGTGTTATTGGCAATAAATGTATTTGCAAATTTAAATGACATAAAAAATTAAGGCCAGTCTCTTACAAAGACTCATAGAAAGTATCCTATAATGCAGCCTGTGGTATTTTCATATCATAATACAGTATACTGATATAGAATGTCCCAATGGCAGTCTGTAGACTGTTGACTTGCAAAATTACTTATTTGACCAAATTAGGCCCTAACCTAAGTAATTATCAAGTCACCCTAAACTTTAGTGTGACTTAATAATTAATGTAAATTAGGATAAATGATACTTGTGTGTGTGTGTGAGAGAGAGAGAGAGAGAGAGAGGTAAATAGAGCAAGGCTAGAGAATGTGAGAGAGAAAGAGAGACTTGAAGACAGATGGAGAGTGAGTGAATGAGAGAGAGAGAGAGAGCTTGGCCACATTTGCTGGATTTGGCAGTTGGTGACAACATTTAGCTATATGTCTCCTCCACAACAAAAGGCGTTTACGGCAGATGGATCCCGGCTCCTACTACCACCCCCTCTCTCCTTCTTCCCCATCTGCCTCACTTATCTACCCACTGAAAATGTGGGCTAGGGGAGGTTGTGACCCTCATGCACTGATCAATTTAGAGTTTTCTCCTCATTAATTCCCTTGTGTTGTCTCCCTCTCTGCAGTGGCAGACGGTAAACACAGCAGCTATAAAAGTGAGCCGTTGTTTTTTCCTCAACGTGGTATAATCTGTCATAAACATCCCAGTCCGCTAAGGGGCCAGACTGCCTGCCTGGGTAAAGGGCCTCTGTTACCACAACAGCTGAGTTTTTGTTTTTTTTTTGTTTTTAGAGAGAACCAGGAAAGTCCATTAAGGCAGTGACATAAACTGTAAAAAATATATATATATATTAATAATAATAATAATAATAATTAAAAAACTGTAATATCACAGAATTTTACTTTTTCTTGTACAGTTGTTTTCTATTTTAATTTACAAAAATAAACTCAGATTTTACATGTCAAATTTAAAAGGAACGCCGACTGTCATGAACAGTTTGCCCAATATTATTTATTTGGTTGTTACTAACAACTATGAGATTCATTTTTCAAAAATTATTTCCAGTTTAATACATTATGTAGAAACTTTATTTGGACGTGCACCGCCATTGTTATTTACGTTGCAACGCATTCAGTGCGTAGTGACGAGAAGGCTCTCTGACGAGCAATGTGAAACACCTATAAAGAAAGCAAGATAAGTCTCGTAGCATACATAAAGAAACAACATGCGATCAAGAAAGTCACCCCGGGATCCGCTGCGTCTTGACTGCGTGCTCCGGACATGTCAATTTTATGGACAAAACTCACCCGCTGCGCACAGCTGCGATCCGAGTTTTGCCGACAACTTCCCGCCGTATCTCGCATGATCACGCGCGACAATGTGGAATTTAAAAACTACGACAAACAAACAAAGTGTGCTCAACAGAAAAGCAGAAAGAGAGGTGGACTTTGATTGAACTCACCGTCGACTCCCGCAGCTTCTGCTATGATGTTCCTAGCAGCATCAAGTTTTCGGTTGTCCAAATAAAAAGGATGTGCTGTATCATACATAATCCACCTACATTATAAATCGCTCCTCGTCCATGTTCGCTGCAGTGAATTACGTGTTAAGCATTATGACGTTTTGCTCACATGATTGCGAAATAGGATCTGGCGAGTATTTTATTCTGAGAAGTAACCTGAATTTTTTATTTTTAAACTGCGTCGGTCTTCCTGTCCCGCTCGATATGTTCTGTGTTAGTTTGTCATTTGACTGATGCGGACGGGTGCAAAAATAGAAAATAGGTCTATCCCGCACGACGCAGCTGCTCAGCAGTCGATTCACAGCGCAGACACAGCCAGTGTAATTTGAACAAGCTGATAGAATGGAAACGAATCGGCTGTGCGGTCGGAGCGGAGACGCAACGCCGACGCATGCGGTATAATCCCGGGGTCACCCTCCCCCACGCGGTGCTCGAGTCATTCACCAGACGCATTCAAGAGTTTTGATCGTCCCTTTAGGAACTACTGTGGAGCCTTTCCTTGCTTTATTTATAGGTGTTTCGCCAGCCGCCATTCTACGTCACTACGCACTGAAGGCGTTGCGACGTAAATAACAGTGGCTGCATATGTCCAAATAAAGTTTCTACAAAATGTATTAAACTGGAAATGATTTTTGAAAAATGTATCTCATAGCTATGTTAGTAACAACCAAATAAATAATATAGGGCAAACTTGTCATGACAGTCAGTCAGGGTTTCTTTTAAAATAACATGAAATCACTGTAAAAATACAACATTTCTGTTCTTTTACAACAACAAAAACTCCATTAAAAATGCATATATTGATTGTGAAAATACGCTCACAAATATATTGTAATTTCACACATATGTGTCTGTTATTTAATGGAAAAAATGTAAAATTCAACTTTAAACCCCCTGTTGGGTCTGATATTACAGATCCCCTTAGTTACTGACCGTGCACCAAGGAAAAAGGAGGCAGAAGCTGTTGCTTTGTTTTATTGCAACCGCGGCTGGGAGAGGAGAGGAGGCGCGAGACCTTAACTCACGCTCGGCTCCTTCCGACTCTCTCCCCTCCCCCGGCCACCTCGTCGCTTTTATTACAGTTAAGTTTCAGTTTCGTTTCATACGTCATGGAAAAATACAAAACATTAGAGAAAGTTGAGCGCCGCCTCTAAACGACAGTTGATAATATAAAAACACAAAAATATATACAGGATATTCTTTAAAATACACATAATGTTAAGACTACTGTTTTAAGCAACTTCACATTCCCTCCTGTTGTGGATTTAAAAGGATATCAGTAAATACTAAAACAATTAAGTTTTCTCAGTATTACTTCATTAATAGATTCACAACATTTGAACCATTCTCAGGAAATGGCGAAAACCCTTAACTTAAAGGGAAAAATTCCATAACTCCCCCACCGCACGGTGACGAGAACCTCTTGGTCTGAGAATGGAACTGGATTTGAAGTTAGGAAAACACAATAAGATGAGGGTCACACTTTTGTGTCGGTCTCCACAGTGTCAACATAATCCTCTACGCGTAGTAAGTTATATTGACACATCTGGGCCACGAACATACGGGCGACTAATCTCTTAGACATTGGGACAATACAGCAGGAACAAATAACACATAATAAGATAAACATTATAATGATCAAAGTCCAAACAATGTCTGAAAAAGGGTCATCTTCTCCTTTGTTCTTCTTCTTTTTGACAAGAATCAGGGGGTAATCCCTTATCTGAGTTCGGTGACCTTTTTGCAGTGACTCTGGTGGATCCACGTCTCTCTCTCAGCGATTTTGAGAGCGGTGGGTGTGGTCAGGAGAACAACGAATGGGCCGTCCCAGCGTGGGCTCGACCATGTTTTCCTTTTTATCACCTTCACCAACACCAGGTCACCCGGGGTCACCGTTACCTGTGCAGGAGGAAGAGAGGTAGAGGGCAGATCATTTGCTCTTGACACAGTCCGTTCTTTAAACAAGTCACATAACCATTTAGTCAGTGGATCTGCCTCTCCTGTTTTGTCTGACCATGGCTGATTTTAAATGGATGGCCATATTGTCAACGATGGTATTTACAAAATGGCTACCGTTATCACTCCACAAGACTCGTGGAATGCCATGTTCTGGTATTATGTGTTTACAAATAGCTTTAGCTACTGTGAGGGCGTTTGGATGTTTTGAAGGAACAAGTTCAACCCATTTAGTTAGTGAGTCTACTAACACTAAACAGTACTTGTGCTGACCACTTTTGTGTAGTTCAATAAAGTCCATGTGTAAAACTTCAAATGGGTAGGAGCCCACTGGGCATTTCCCTCTCTGTGGTCTTAAGTTTCCCTGAGCATTGTGACGACAACACACCATACATGACCTACAAAAAGTTTTAAAATAGGTTTGTAAGCCCTGTGGTATTGTCATTGTCTGTTCTACCATAGATACCATCCCTCCTGTTGAGACATGGGACTTGCCATGACTCAATGTGGCTACTGCGTGGAACAGACTGCGGGGGATGACTGGTCGGTCTTCTTTGTGGTAGAGGCCTTCTGGGGTGAGTTTAATGTTCATCATTTTCCATAGTGTTTTTTCTTTGTCTGGAGCGTTGTTTTGCATGTCAATTAGTACTTGTTTTGGAATGTTGTTGTGTTGTTGTGTTTCTTTGTGGTTGGCGAGCATGACGATCTTTGTTTTGTCTTGGCCTGCTTGCTTGGCTGCCAAATCTGCTTTTGCATTTCCTACAGAAACGGCGTCTTTTGCTGAGGTGTGAGCTTTGCATTTGCATACTGCTATTTTGGAGGGTAGCAGTACAGCGGCCAAAAGGTCAGTGAGTAATTTGGCGTGTTGAACAGGTTTTCCTGTTGATGTTTTCATTCCTCGTCGAGCCCACATGGCGGCAAAGATGTGCAATGTCGAGTGGGCATATTGGCTGTCGGTCCAAATTGTTACTGCTTTGTCTTTGAATAATTTACATGCTTCTGTTAGCGCGATGAGTTCTGCTGCTTGTGCTGACAGATTTCCTATTAATCGTCCGCTCTTCAGTGTCTTTTGTTGTGTGACCACTGCATAGCCTGTGTTGGTGTTGCCTAGTTCATCTTTGCTTGAGGAACCATCTACAAACACTGCTTCTCCTTCTTGTAAGGGTGTGTCTAACAAATCTCTTCTTGGTTTGCAGATTTCCTCGGTGGCTTCTGTGCAACTGTGTGGTGTCCCATCTGTCTCCACTGGGAGGAGACTTGCAGGATTGAGAGTGCTGCATCTCTTGATGGTAAGATGGGGTTGAGACAACAGTACAGCTGTTAGGCCAAGATGTCTTGCTGGTGAGAGAAATGACATCTTTGTTTGAGTCAAAAGAACATCTACTGAGTGTGTTACTAGTAGAGTGGTGGGATGG
Organism: Vanacampus margaritifer; assembly: GCF_051991255.1. NCBI lineage: Eukaryota > Metazoa > Chordata > Actinopteri > Syngnathiformes > Syngnathidae > Vanacampus > Vanacampus margaritifer. Next base: position 3,233,811 of record NC_135435.1, read on the forward strand.
AACAACACCAATTCGGCGGATGCTTGGACAGCCATTGCTGCGGCACACACTGCTTGGACACACTGGGGCAGGGCTCTGGCGACAGCATCAAGTTTCTTTGAGTAGTAGGCCACTGGTCGCATTTGTGTACCATGTTGTTGGAGTAGGACGGATGTCATGAATCCGTCTTTGCAGTCCACTGTTTGGGTAAACAGTTTCTTGTAGTCGGGTAGGCCCAAAGGGCCTGTGCTTGTGATGGTCTGTTTTATCTGATTGAACTTGTCATTAGTTATTTTCGTCCATGTGATGGGATCGGCCAGGGCGATGTCTTCTTGGTAAATTAAATCCACCAGTGGTTGCGTTATTTCGGCGATGTCCAGAACCCATAGACGGCAAAAGTTCACTAGGCCTAGGAAGGCCATCATCTGTCTTTTGGTCTTTGGTTTGGGGGCATCAAGGATAGCTTGTTTCCGATCAGGGGTTAGTTTTCTTCCTTCTGCCGATATGATGTGACCTAAAAAAACTACTTCGGTCTGAGTCCACTGTAGTTTGGTCAGTGAGGCTATGTTTCCTGTCTTTGCCAGGTGTTGACACAGTTTCACTGCTTCTTCTTGATTTTCTTCTTTGGTTGGACTGGCGATGAGAATGTCATCTACGTAAATCAAGATTTGAGTGGTTTCACTGTGTTCATGGAGGCTCAGACAGTTGTTGATTTCTTGAGAGAAAATGGTGGGGCTCTCTGCATAGCCTTGGGGTAGTCTCGTATAGGTGTATTTCTTTTGATTAAAGGTGAAACCAAACCAATGACGGGCAGACTCGTGCAATGGGATGGAAAAGAAGGCGTTGCTTAGATCAATTACTGTGAACCATTTCTGTTCTGGCTTCAGCGCATTGAGTAGAGTGTGGGGGTCGGGGACGCAGGGGGCTCTCTGTTTTACTGCCTGATTTACGGCTCTTAAGTCGTGGACCATTCGCCAGGTCGTGGTGTCTGCTTTCTTTACTGGAAAGATTGGAGTGTTACAAGTTACCTTGGGGGCTTCTATGAGCACTCCAGCTTTTACCATGTTCATGATTACTGGTGTGATTCCTTCTTTGGCATCAGGTTTGAGTGGGTATTGATTGATTCGTGGGCGATAGTTTGTTCTTGGTTCAATTGTTACTTCTGTGGCTGTGGTCATTAGGCCCACATCGGTTTTTGACGCTGACCACAGCTGAGGTGGTATTTGATCCATGGCGTCTTTTAGTGCCAGGATCGTGGTTTCCTCCGGATGTCATGTACTTAGGTGGGTGCTGGGGACAAATGTTGTCACCCAGTTTAGTTTTTTCCTCCAGACCACGTTTCCTGATGACATGATGCGTTTAAATCTTCCATCTTGACATGGGGTCCACGGAAGTCGTTGTTCGGACCATGTTACATCTCTTATTTTTGATCCTTTGTCCTTCCATCTCCAGCCTGTTGGTTTTGCCAGTGAAATGTGGAAGGGAATGCCAACGCCTTCATATGTGGTTAATGCATATATGTAATCTGGAAAGATTACTGTGGCTGCCATCCATCCTGCCTGTTCGTCCCAAATTAGGTCTTTTATTTGGGCCCGCATGGTTGTCAATCGGGACCATTGATCAAAGAAGTCTCTGTCCTCTTTGTTCGGGGCGAAGCGGATGGTGGAGTGAAGTGGGTACGTGGTTTGGGGCACCCAATTTGAATTTGGTAGGATTTGTTCTGGCATCTGTTGCAGATTGTTTGTTACTGATGTTGGACCTTTTTGGATCGGATCCAGACTGTAGAATGGGCGTGGTTTGTCTTTTCCTTCTAGTACTAACATCTGCATTGGTGTTTCTTGTCCTCTTTTTGTCACGACCATGCTAGAGCCTTCGACCATTAATACAAGGCTCATGGCTTTTATCAAATCTCGTCCGATGAGGTTTTCAGGACAACGAGGCACGTAAACGAAAGTTTGATCTGGGTATTCTGTTCCGTCTTCATCAATAATGGTCAGTGGTTCGGTAAAGTAATGGATGGCTGGTCTACCTCCCACTCCTATGACCATTATTGTGCTTTTTGACAATTTGACACCTGTTGGTAGATCAGTGATCACGGAGGATTGTGCTCCTGAATCCACAATGAATTTCAATGTTGTAGTAAATGGCCCTAAGCCTAGTTTTCTTACTGCTGGGTCAATAGAGGACATCTGGCTAAACAGGACTGTCAGGTCAAGCACCTCGACAATCGTTCTGGTGTCATCAGGGTTTTCATCACTTGACCTTTCCTGCTCGCGTCATTCGGTTGGATCCCAGTGGTCAGATTTTGGGGTCTCAATTTTTTGTTTGGAGCGGCAATCTCGGGCAAAGTGGCCGTACTTGCCACAATTGTAGCACACATCCTGTCTGGTGGCTGGTCGGCCTCTTCCTCTTCCGCGTCCACGTCCTCTACCCCGATTGGGTTGGTTTTGGTAGTAAATTGGTCCAGAAGGTGGAGGAGAGGCATGTTGAAAAAATGTGTGCATGGCATTGAAGACTGATGATTGCGCTTTTTGTCTTTTTAGGTCTTCAGCGTGTGAGGCCCAAGCTACGAGATCATTCACCGGGGCAGTTCTCCAGGTTAATGTTTCTTGATAAAATTGACTGTACCGTCCACTAGTCCATCCAGGAATGTTGCCCGCAGTAATGTTTGGTATGTGCTTTGTGCCTCAGTGCTTTCTTCGATGCCACCATGTAGTTTCAGTACGTCTTGGAGGCGGTCCACATATTTTTGTGCGCTTTCTTCAGGTTCTTGGCGGCATTGGCGGACTTTAGTTAAATCAGGTGGTTTCTTGAACACTGCGATGGCTCTTTCTAAAAGAGTATTTAGGGCGTTGTCTAGTTCTTGGCCTGGTTGGTAGACTTGGCCTCGTTGGTTGGCTGGAGCAAAGGCTCCTTGGAATCTTCCAACTCGATGTCCTGCGGTCAGACGTAGGACGCTTAGTAATTCATTGCCATTGAGGTGATAGGATCCATGTAGTTCTCTAATTGCAGCTGCCCATTTTTCAACGTTGTCTTTAATGGGAGGAACTGATGCGCATGCGGCTACTTTTTCTTCTTCGGTCCATGGGCGATAGAGCAGCAAGGTCTGTGGATGAGCAGGTTGACCAGGATTTGGCATTCCATAAGCTGGGTTGGCTACAGCTACCATGGGATATGCTGCCACCTGCTGAATGTCTGGGTATAATTTTGTTGTTGCAGCCAGGACGTCTGCTGTTGGTTTGTTTGATCTTGTACGGCTTCCAATAGGAGGGGAGGCTCCGTCCCCAAAACTCGTGGAGGTGGAATTTGGGGAGGAGGTAGACGGGGTAGGCGGTTCCCGCTGTTGGTTGACGTTTACTTCCTCTTCTGGATCATTTTGCTGTCGCACTTCAGCCGGTGCATTTCCGTTGTCTCTTCGTCTGGCGCCGGTTTCTTCCGTTGGTCTTATCTTCATCTGATACATTTTTCTTTCTGTCTTTTCCTTTTTTCTTTTCTCACTTTCCAAAATGCTTTCTGCCCTCATTTTACACTGTTTTATCCACACTTCAACAGCACGTAGTTGTGCTTCCAATTTTTCTACATTCTTTCCCTTTTTAATCTTCTTTGCTCTTTTCTCCACTAAACTTTTCTTAACTTCCTCTTTGTTCCTGACATCTCTCAAAGACGGGTTAAAATCATACTTGGTCACCCAGGATTCCAGATACTTGCACGCATTAGCGTCAAAGCTTGCAATAAATTTAACATCCTGGTGTTGTTCTATTTCTTTTCTCAATGACTGGCCCATTGTATGTATTCCCGAGCGGGCAGCAGTTATTCCCTTCTAATCTTATCTCATAAACACGCACAAAGTACACACCCACACAAAGACACACGCACACAACCACACACACACACATAAACTCACACACAAACACACACACTTAGTCTTTTCTGTGGTGCACCACTTTCTAATTTAAAACCATGATTTGTGTTTTAGGCGATTATTTTTAATCGCAGTCAGTTCTGTTCTGACCTAATAAATCTTAGTTATATTGAACACAGATATTTTGGTAACCAATGAGTGGGGAGGTGTAAATTATTACGTATTTACGGCAACGTTTAATTTCCTCTACCCGGGCACCCGAAAACGACACTTTTTTTTAACAAGTTAAAAACTAGTCAATAAAAGTATTTTGGATCTCATCTAATAAAACCGTGATCCCTTTGATGCCCGGATCATGTATACCATGGGTTTTTTTTCTCTTCTTCACGGGCCAACGCCCAAGCGCTTCTCTTTTACTCCCCACTTTTCTATTTTTCTCTTACTTCTTCAGTATATTTAGTGTTCCTTTTTTCAAACTTCTGTGTAAATCGTGATAATTAAACAGCATAATACCTGTTAGTCCTCGGTGCCGGTCTGGTTCGCAGGACCCGGTGTCCGGGCGAACGGCCGTGGCCGGAGCGACGAGACCCGTCACGCAAGGGGAGACGCTGTCGACAGATTCTCGGTGTCCTCGGTTCGGCGGCGGTCGTCCGTCCAGATGCAGGTCCCAGGTTTCGGCACCAATTAAATGTTGGGTCTGATATTACAGATCCCCTTAGTTACTGACCGTGCACCAAGGAAAAAGGAGGCAGAAGCTGTTGCTTTGTTTTATTGCAACCGCGGCTGGGAGAGGAGAGGAGGCGCGAGACCTTAACTCACGCTCGGCTCCTTCCGACTCTCTCCCCTCCCCCGGCCACCTCGTCGCTTTTATTACAGTTAAGTTTCAGTTTCGTTTCATACGTCATGGAAAAATACAAAACATTAGAGAAAGTTGAGCGGCGCCTCTAAACGACAGTTGATAATATAAAAACACAAAAATATATACAGGATATTCTTTAAAATACACATAATGTTAAGACTACTGTTTTAAGCAACTTCACACCCCCCAAAAAAGAAAAGGAAAAAAATACATTTATATTTACTGAGAAATTAATAGTAAAAATTCATAATTTTTCCATAATTTCTTTGTGAATTGACAATTTTTTTTAAAGTGTGAATAACTACAATTTACGTAATGTCCTAGATGGTAGCATTCATTGTATTAACATTTATTTTGAAATGACATCTAATGAGATACAGGTAAAAAGGAAAGCTTTAGAGGGTGAATAATACGCAAAGCAAAGAATCGGACTGACACATCAGCACTACAGAGTATACATTTCGTAAGATCTAAAATTATAAACACCAGTGACAGCGTGGATCAGTGATATCCCTGAGGTTGTGGGTTCGATCTCCTTGGTGAACATGTTGTGCAAAATCCTGAACTCCTCCTAATGCTGACATCAGAAGGCGAATGATAGTCAAAATGAAAAGCAGTTTGAGAGCCTCGTAAGGGGGGGGGGGATGCTATATAGATGAATTACCCTAACAGTAAACTGTTGCCATTTTAAACCCAATATCTATTTTTTTCAACAGATTGATTACATTATTTTTTTTGTTACACTGTGTTTTTATGAGAAAATAATTTTCGTTATTTATTTCACAGTATTTTCCTGGCACCACGGCTGATGGCAAATTAACGTTTGGCAACATCACTATCATGTCAAAGCCAAAAGCTAAGCAAAACAGAGGAACCATTTTTTTTTTTAAATTAGCTGATGTTGACAACTGAAAAAACTACTAATTGTATGGGGTTTATTTTTAGATTTAACAAAAATTTTGAACACCGAAAGCTTGGGAATTTTAGACTGGTACAGACAGCCACAAATAATTGTTGTCATCAAACAGTTCTCTTAAATATGCTTCAAATCTGTTTGTCATTTGTCATTAATGATCCCTGGTTCATGTTGCTGTTGTTCATGTTTCCCTCCAAGCTTAACACCTGTTTTCAAATACAGGCAGTAAAGGTAAAAAGTCTGTGAAAAAATAAAGTTATTTTATTTGTGTTTGGCATTGAGACTGGCACATTTATAGATCACACATACTTGGTCAAATTCAAGCACGTGCGCACATAGACATCAAATGGGGCCTGCCCTTTCGGAAAAAAAAGTGTGCTTTTTATGGGGTATTATTAGGCTATTATTATTTATTTTTTAAATAAGCAAATCTCTCTTTTATGTACAGTATATTCCTGCTTTGGCACTGCTTCCCAAATAAATATGCATTTAAAATGAGAAAACTCCCCGCCCCACTTTTTCTTTCCAATCATCAGCCCCAAAATAGCTACAGGGGTTTGAGTGAGGTGGAGTTGTTATAACCCAGGTGTAGTTTTATTTCATGTGTTGAGTTATTGTTTAAAAAAAACATTTATTACAATGCATTTATTTTATTTACTATGTCATTTTGGGGGGGGTTTGTATGTTGCCCATATATGATTGTGTTGCCGTATTTTTTACATTTTGACGCCATTTACGATAGCGCTTATGAAGTAGCGCAGGCCAGAAGGAGAGGCTATTGTCTCGTGCTCCATGCTTGTACTTTTATATTGTTTGTAATTTCCAGTTAGCATCATGGAAGTCATTGCTGTTGCGGAGCGGGGAGTTCCTCCTTGAGGAAGAGAGCTGTTGGAGCTACAAATCTGTGCCCACTAACTCCACTTCAGGCAATCATTTACATTTACACATACATATAGATTTCACTTTACATTCATATACTTACCGCACATAAGAGCTCTGGACAATTGATTTTTTTTATGCTGGCCAGCCTTTATTTATTTATTTATTTTTTGACAGTGAAAGGATTTTGAAGCTTTTTTTTTTTCTTGTGCACAAAGACAAAGTCGGCATTTTTTTTCATTGATTGTTGCAATTGCAAGTATATAATATGTTATGTTAGTACATCTTCTTTGCTGTTAAAGAGATGAGTTAAAGCTGCATTTTAGTCCATTCAGTTTGAAGAAAACAAAATTAGATTTGACCTATAGTAAACTGCTAACAGAACTCTGTCTTCTGTCTTTTTATTGGTTACATTTTCACTGCTTTAACAAACTCGTTTGCTGCGCCCGAACAGCCCCCCAACACATGTCCATGTGTCTGGGGGATGTTGGCGGTAAATGGTCTTGAACCGCATTGTGGGAGGAAGCGATATTAACCACGTCTGTACATCAATAAAAGCCTCACTCCAAGTCGAAGTGTCACATTGCTGAATAAATATAAGAATTACGCCATCTGCTGTATGCCATCCACACAACAGGTCTTATGAAAGATATGGTCCTACCCTTATCTGAACCTTAAAAAAAGAACCTAGAATTAATCACAAAAAATCAATTTACAGCAATTTTTATTAACATTATTCCATGAGTAAGAAAAGACAATTGTTCCCACGTCATCATTGCAACATTTACTCATGCTTTATTTTTATTTCAAGCTGTCCTGTTGTTGGTTTTTTTGGGTGGGGGGTGGGGGTTTATAAAGTAAGATTATCATGTAAACAGGATTGTGAAACAAAAGGGGCCAGGGGTTGCAATATCTTTGGAGATTAATTTTACTGAGTTAATGACGTTTTATTTACTTTGCTGTGATGGCCTATAACCTGTGTTCATGTGTACAGCCAAACTTAGAGGAGCCACTGGCATGAAGATGAACTAACACCAACTAGTTTACTTTAAGTTGTACTTGCTTGACGCTTACTGGAGAAATCTAAAGTAATTTTCGCACTTCATGCCCAGCCATTAAAGTGTCTCAAGATGTCTTTTAAAAACCAAAATCAAGACACCTCAAGACATTTTGGTATATCAATTTGGTATATTTGGTCTTAAAACATGCATATCTTCAGATGTCTTGATGCATATATGTCACCAAGAAATGGTTAATCTATCTTATTTCAACTGGAGTATTATGGTGATAATATGTTATTTAAGGATGGGCAAGTATCGGTATTGGTGCCAAGACCAACCTTATTTTTAGGTATTGTACTCATGGAGGCTGCCAATACTTATATCATCTGCCCTCTTGTGACCGTTTTACCATCAGGAACTAAAAGCACACATGCCTGACAGATGCCTATTAAGATGCATTTTCTCTAAGTATATGTTTAGAAATTTAAAAAAAGATAGAAAATTGCCATTAATTTCACACACCATCAAATTTTGAACATATTCTATAGACACGTTTTATACCACGCGGAGGGACGGAACACCAGGGGCAGAAGGGGAGATGGGGGCACCGGAGGACGGGCGGCATCCCCGAACCCCAGGTGACCGCAGCACTGCTCCATGCGTGCTGGCTCTGTCCTGGCCGGGGGTCGACGGCTCCCCTCTTTGGTGGAGATTTTCATGCATACCAAATCCACCACACCAGCAACTATCGAAATTCAAACACAATCTGCTTCTTCCTCTGATCGGTGAATCGGTGGAAGCTGATGTCTGTGGATCTCACTCTGCTTCATCTATCCTTCCCTCCTTTCCTCAGTCTTTCCTTTGGTCTCTTGAGGTTTGCCTAATTTGTTGGAATTTAGATGTTTCTGGGGTTGGTGAAAGATTCTGGTTGGTAACCCGGTGGATAGTAGGTGATGTCTGGTCGGTGCTGGATTTCATTTTTCTTTCTTTTTTTTTTATCCTTCCTCGGGTCTCCTGACAACTTCACAACTCTAGCTGGATTGTGTTTAGGTGAATGGTATGGGATTTTTAATAGGTTTTAGGTGAATTAATGAGTACACACTCACACGCATGCACATATGCACACACACACCCGCATATACAAAAAAGAAAAAGAGAAAGCAATGATGATGACATGTCGAATCGGTAAGATTA